>NC_065527.1:30380982-30393909 GCF_006386435.1 Epinephelus moara | reverse complement strand
TGCCAGATTCCAGAGAGTCTCCCCTCTTCATATATGGCAGAATATGTCATTTTCCAACTTGCTATGGTGAGATACATGTAAAAATGTAAGAATTTAGTAACATGGATTTGTTTTTTTCATTGATATAAAAATTAATATAAAATACAGGCACATAGAAGGACATGTAATGATGGCAAATCTGATTAGCCCAGATTGTCCTAAAAAAAACAAGATATAGCATGTGTATGTAGCCTTTATAATGACTGTGAGTATGTAGCCTTTATAATGACTGTGATATGAGCTTAAAAGTAAAGGCAGTAAATATACCCCAAAAACGCCTAGGGCCCATAGGGTTAATTAGCTAACGATATGCTAACTAACAGTTTGGTAGTAATGCTAGGTGGCATGCTAATGTAAAGCAAAAACAAGGTTTAATATACGCCTAGTCACACCTTGGCTTTTGTGTTTTTTGGTTTTGAAATAAAACATTGAAATTACAATAAGTGGCTGTACAGTGGTGCAGTGGTTAGCATTGTTGCCTCACAGCAAGAGGGTTCCTGTTCTGAACCCAGGGTGAAGGGTTCAAACTCCAGGGTGGGGGAGCCCCCCTGTGTGGAGTTTGCATGCTCTCCCCATGCCAGCATTGGTTTTCTCCAGGCACCCTGGCTTCCCTCCACAGTTCAAAGACATGCAGAAATTAGTGAGTCTAAATTGAAGAGTGGTGTTTTAGCTTTAGACAGACACTATTTGCTAAAAGAAATTACATGTTAAAGAATGTTTTGGCAAGGTAAAAATCATATATGTTGTACATACTTAAACAACGAAAAGGTTTAAAAGTTCACCTTACATTTTTCACCCTCCACAGGTCAAAGTCTCAGTGAGTCAGTTCAGTTGCCCAGCGACCTGGAAACCTGCCTGTGGAATGTAGGATTGTGGGAGTTGGAGGCTCTCTGACCCAGGAAATGAGGTTGGATGAGGTCACTACAGAGGGCTCAACTGGTAGCCGGGAGCAACGAGCCAAAACAGCCTCTATAAACAGTGACAGGACACACAGATGTCAGTGTTTAGACAACAGTGTCTTCTTAACGCCCATCGGTCTGATTCCTCCATCTTCTTCTTCTCCTGCTTCTAATAACCTATCTCTGTTTCATCAACTGGCTGATGTGTTTTGATTTTCTCTTTCACCAATAATTTGAATTTTATATTTTACAAATCCATGAATGGGACATTAACAAATCTTAAAGCTGCAAATCATAACTTCATAATTTTCAAGCTATACGAGAAGCTGTGAAGTTGTGCAGTAAAACTGGGAACAGATATGAACACAAAACTGAAGATAAAGAAAAATCAAAGGAATCAGAAAATGTCTTACAGCGTTATTGGAAAATGTATATAAAAATCCAAGTATGTTGAAGGTAAGGTTTTGTCCACTGCAGCGGCATAAATGCACTGCAAATCACTTATGCAGAGTTCTTCTTTAAAAACAGAAACCAGGTTTTGTTATGTTACCCCCTAATTTTGGATTAATTCAACAGAATACCATCCTGATAGACCTCATTTTGATCCAGCCAATCAAATCTCACAAAAAGAATGTCTGAGTGGACAGTCTTGTCTAACCTCCACATACAGCCATGAAACCAAAGTAAATGTATAATTTGTGTGTAAATTCTAATTGAGGTTGTTAAAACTTCCCAGAAATAATGTAATGAACTTGGCTACATCCTGCTGCTACTCTACAGAAAACTGGCATGTTATATGAAGCATAATGTATGTAGCAGGGGGACACTGCAATACAGCATTCTCAGCAAACCACAGATGCCCCAGGTGTGACTTTCCACAGGCCCTGGCTTTGAAGGATCCATCTACGGGACGTTGATTCAAATAGGGGGTAGATTGTACGAGGGGGACACTAGGACCCAGTGAAAATTTGGCCAGGCAAAGTGAGAGCACCTGAGCTGTTAAAAGGCTCAAGGAGCACAGGTGTGTAAGCCTCATTCTGGATTTGTGAATCACTCCTGTGCACATGCTTGCCTGGCAAGCTAAACAAACCTTGTGTTATCAGTAGATTTTATTGTTAAGGTAGTGTAGGGGTACAAACACACCCTGAGGTATTGTTTTTTAAGTATTAATATTGAAGTTGTTTTTTATTCTTGAAAATTACAAATAAAAAAGATGGGTCTGCCTACAATTCATTGTTTCTTTTTTGGAAAGGGTCCTAACAGTCCAAGGGAAGGTATGAGTGTCTCTTACGATTAATCAATATTTGCCTGTGGTTGGACAAAGACTAACCTGTGTTGTGTCCAGTTCACAGGCAAAGTGCTGATTGCCGTATATTTTACTAGTTACGTTAACGCTACTATCTAACATTAGCACTGTAACCTTATTCTAAAACTCATCAGTCATCACTGACTCCAGTTGAAGTTTAAAACTCCGGGGTTGCATTTGGCTGTCTTGGTTGTAACGTTACACTCGCTCTCCTCTTCTGTGTATCTAATGTTATCTTGCCAACGCCTACGTCTATCGTAGACATAATAAGGACGTAATGGAGGAGGGGGGAGTTGCAGGAGGATGGGGATGGGACTTTGGAGAGAGGCGGGAGTTGTGGATGTTCAAATTTTTTCTAAGTGCTGTGTGAAATGCAAGAAGGGTAAGAGTTGCTTTAAATGACAGAAACCGTCTTTGGGGAAAAATGTATTTGTGTACTTTGAGTTTGGAGTTTGGCCCATGTCCCATCCACTAACATGAAGAGGGTGGACTTTATCATGTTGTCAGCTGACCGTTATGTGATTGCTGCCCCTGACTGACAGATTCCACTCCATCAAAACAACTTTTGGGACCCTTGCTGTTGGGTGTGAAGCAGTGCACTGAAATTAAGCTGACCCACACAAAAATGTCAACAGATTGTTCTTTAGTTGTGAATAAAACTCACCAAAGCAATTACGACATAAGATGAATGAGTTTTATTTCTGTTTTGTTCTGAATCTGTTTTGGGGAAAACCCCTCAGTTTGCAACACAAAACTCAACTCAAAAATCAAGCGTTTTTAATTAACATGCAGCACTTTTTTTACAATCCAATCACCAGAATAAATGTTAGCATCTTCCTGCAAACCACAGATGCACTACAATATACTATATTATGTGGCAGATACGTTAAACTGTACATTTCTTTACGTTTTAACAACGCTGTGATTGACATGATTAGGTTTAGGCACAAAAAACACTAGGTTATGGTGGGGAAAAAGTCGTGATTTAGCTAAAAAATACCCGAATTTGGTGCCACAATCCCAGCTGAAAATGCAGCCAAGTCTCAATTAAAAATAATTGCTTCTTGTGGTTTTATCCCCTGTTGGAAGTACAGCAACAACCGCTATAAAACAGCTATGTTTAGTGTCTGAAAAGCACACAGCAATGACTCGCTAAGAAACCACCAGTGTTGTTGTTTGTTGGTCTTGAACAGTGGCCTGCAGCTTAGCAGGCTTCTCACCAGTGTCACAACATCCACCATCCGCTCCACCTCCTGATGACAAAGTCAACTCATACACTACATCACTGTAGAAACCTTAACATGATATGCCAACATATATTCTGGTGATTGTTTTTGGGTTTTTTTAATGTTTTTATACTGACATTTTTTAATATGCTACAGACTGAAAAGCTGTTTGAAATTACAGTGTAGTTTGGAGTTGGGACACAGGTTCAGTCTCTTGCAGATGAACTGTGATGGTTTTGTTCTACGAGGCAGGAAAAATCTGACTTAGTTTCCTTTTTAAAAGCCCTGGGAGCAGATTAGCACGGATTTACACACTCATGCTGCCAGACACTGCCTTCTTTTCCACTGACTTTGTATTTTCTCCTCCTCTGCCTTTCTCTTTGTCTCTCAGTAAATCCTTTTTTTAATTACCGTGACAATAATATTCCACCTCAGCCTAAACGCAGAACATCATCTTTGTCTTTTTCTTTCTGCAACAGATAAGACACCTGCCTGTTGTCCATTAAGACATCACGGTTTCCACACCATTGATCAGTCTGATCTTTTCACTGCTGCCAGATTTAGATTTCATGTGTTTGTTTCCAAGTTGGGGGAAATGTCAGATTGTCAGCAGGTTTGAGGATCCAGGTCCAGGAGAAACTCACATCTCAGCTAGTGAAGTTCTGCAGTATGATTCAAAGGTTCTGTATGCAACATTCAGAACTGTTTGTAAATAAGGCCGTGACTATAACTCAAAAAACTGGGTGTAACTGACATTGAAACCTTCTTTTGTTTTTTGTTTTTTTGGGGCCAATTTTTTTTGGCCTATTTCACTGCACAGCCTGATAGACTGCAATAATAATATGCATTTCAGTCCATCTACAGCATATACTTCTACATATTTCCAGTTGTTTTAATCATGATAGATGATTTATTAAAATGCTTTGCTGGCTTTCTGTAATTTCTGTTCATGGTTTAACCTCCGTTTTACATGAATTATAAATGCTAAATCAGCATCATATCAGCAGACCTGTCCCCTCAACTACATAGGCTAAATAAATTGTCTGACTATAAGGTTAATAGTTTTAGAGAAATAAACAAAACAAAAAACAAGACAACAGCTTTCATCAAAGCTCAGTCAGATATAGTCAGGGCTCCACATCTGTACAGATGTTATTTTAAGAAACCTCATGTCCCACTGACCACAAGTCTCTGTGATGCTGAATACTTCAATAATTAAAACAGTCCAATGTTAATGTACACTAGACTACATATAGTTTATGATACAGTTGAAATGGCCAAAATGTGAATAATTGCATTGTAGGATGATTTAAGGTGTGCCCCTAAATTTTCTGCTTGTGCTCCTAAAATTTATTTAGTTGGGGGCTACAGTGCTCCTACTAAAAAAAGTCAGTCTGGAGCCCTGTCTCTGGTAAACATAGGTTGCTTTATAATCCTTTGACTTGCTGAATATTTAATGATTTTTATGTGGTTTTCAGAGTGTGAGGCGTTGCACTCTGTCTCTATACTCTCAGTACTAAGCAATATATCATCAACTAATAATAAATACGAAATGATTTATTTAGTCAATGACCCTACAGTGTTGAATGAGAACACTGTGTGAACTTGGATTTTAAATTTGTTTTCCAGTCCAGAGAAGTGTCGGTGACCCTCCATTATTATTGAACCACAAAGGTGCAGCTGGGCTCTAAATATTGAGTTAGTGTGTTTTTCTTTGGGCCCACTGCAGTGGTTAGATATTATGTTCAGCTGATATTCCAACAATGCTAAACCTAGACTAATCTCGCATAGCCAGACCAGTCTCCACAGCATTGTGTCAGAGCTGGGAAAAGGCCTGGAATCACCACATTGAAATTCTGCTTTAGAAAAAAAAAAATGCTTGGGCTTGTATGTGTTTCTCTAAACCAGTCACAACTGTCCTTGGGTGGGGCTAAGCCCAGGATGTAGGAACAGAGCCTTTGCAAAATAAGGTTAGGGGGGGACACAAACAGTGACAGTGCTAACTGTTAGCATCGTCTGGCTAAAGTTATGGTTATTAATGGGTTTAGCTACAGAGCCATTTTGGTCTTCGTTTGAGAGTTGAGTTGGTATTGTTTAATGGCTAGGAATTAGGTGTTAGCACTGCTGCTGTGTTAGCACATGCTAACTGGGGAACTTGCTGGAGAAGTGCGAACCGTTTAAGGGGGTCCAGGGGCATGCTCCCCCGGGAGAAAATTTTGTATATATTTGATTTAAAAGCATCAATCTGGTGAATTCTGAGAGCCAAGTTATGATGGCAGGATATGCCTAGATTTCAACATCTTTGTGCTTTTTATGTGTGAAAAATGTTCTATTTTTACTGATATAAACACTAGTGGTATGTTATGGTGAAGGGTTACACTTAAAATATGGCTAAGGATTAGTAGTTAAAAATTTCAGTAATCAAAAGAAAAATGACTAACATACTGATCTGCCTCTCTGGAGGTCTATTTTATTATGTTAAATCATGTGCAGACAAAATATTCTTTTAAAACTCTCTCTCACACACTCACAAACATAGTTACAGATACGCAAAACAGTGCAAAATAAGCAATACGAAAAGAAAACAAAAGGTAAGAAGAATTCTCAGTAGGCGCTTCAGTCGGTGCGCTACAGAGTGACATTCATTTACCGGAGCCATTTTATATCTGGTTTTGGAGACTATGGCGGACCGTCTTGCCAATGTATGGGAAACACTGCAATTTTTTGTTCATTGTAGATCTTAGTGACCATTCACAGCAGGCATGCCTTATTGCACCATCCTAATATTTGTTGAAAAGTGCCATTTTCAGCATGTAGGTTGTTAGCTCATAAGTTGTTGTTTCCTGTAGAAAAGGGGATTTTGAAAATGGCAACATGGAGATAACATGTTGCCTGTTAATTCCACCTTGTTTAAGACATTATTGTGCACCTGACAGTGAAACAGGAACCTGTTCCTGCAGACATTTTGATGCTAAGCTTTTAATTTATTTTATCAGTGACTGCTGATTTGCTCTATTCTTATTTAACTGTTGCTCAGAGGGATCGTTGTCTGTTTCAGTTGTCAGTCTGATTGAACCATTATAAGGCATATTCCTTCTCCACCTACAACCTAAAAGCATCAAGGAGTATACAGAGTATTCCTCTCAGACATCTGACTGGACCTAATCAAATATTTGTGACAGGAGCTTACAAACTTTTGAGGGAAAGAAGAAAAACTGGTGGTGTATCTTTACATTCAAGGGTTATTCTTTATGTTTCCTTCACTCAGAGAAGACACATCATATTTCCTCCATCTTCACATGTGAACTGTGAAGCGTCGTAAAGAGAGAGAACAAATTATACGACCAACATATGGAAGTTCTCATTTGTTTTGACTGATCTCAGTGTTGCTGCTGGCAGAAGAAAAGGCCGCCGGCTGTCATCGCCAGAGGGTAGGAATTTTAACTTTTCTGCGAGATTGTAATGTCCATATATCATCCAAACTTATATCCAACAAGGGATGGAGCCCAGGGGAGGGTGATGTCAATCGCTCTGTGCATTCAACACTTGGGTGTCTCCCAAGAGGAGGCATCTTAAAGTTTTTGGTGTTTTTCTTTTAGCGCCACCATCAGGTCAAAATTTGTACTTGTAAACAAAAAAGATATTTGACATATTGCCATTAAGTTCTCAAAAATATTTAAAGACGAGCATCAACTTTTTAGCTACTGATAAGACTCGAATAAGTGTGATAAAGCTTTATTCTTTGGGCTGTAACCTTTCAGTAGTGGCTTTTAGGTTTGGGTAATTTAACTTGTTCAGATAAAATAATATAGATTAGATTAGATTTTACAGTAGCAGCAGTATTAGTTGAGACTGTGAACTTTTTTCATATTATATTTTGTACTGAAGCCAAGAAGGCCCTCCACAGATCTCCACCTGTTTCCACCTGTATATTGTACCTGTAAACTGGCACTAAAAGGCACTGTTGTAGATGGCGTTGGTCTATGTTGCCGTTATACTATACATCCCGGCATGCGGACGGAGAATTCTCTTCATTATTTTTGCTATATATAACTATATTATATATTAGTACTGATATGTTATGTTTCAAATTGTGAAACCCAGTCTCACTCTGAAGTCATTGAAATCCGGCACTTGGGCAATGATTTGCAGCGTCAGACACCGATGAAAAAAGCCTCCTTTTAATGTCGGCATGATACGCAGCTGGTTGCTGTTACAGTTTAACGGCACCCGGCAGTGTCAGGGGGAAACGTGGTGGGACAAGAATGAAAGTTAAAGGCGCTGTATGTAAGAATGTGGCCAAAACGGTTACTGCACTCAAATTCAAAATACTGCCGTGAGTCGTATCCACCCCCCCTCCCCTACAGATTCGAGGTTGCTGGACAGCGGCACGCTGGAGACTGATTTGTTTGCCCACGGGTGGCTGCCGTGGCAGGGCCGCGTTGCCGCGTCTTTGATCTTCGGTTTTCCAGCAGACCGTTTGAGCAAGTCCGGCTTCTCTGCCGCTAACGCTGCTGCCAGGATACAGCGGAGGAGGAACCGGCTGCTAATGCTATGTACCGGGACACTGCTAACGCTGCTTCAGGGATACAGCTGAGGAGGAGCCTGCTGCTAATGTGAATGCCAATATTCTGGCTGTACTATTGTTGTTGGTGAAATCAGTATCTTATATGAACATTATTCCTTAGTCTCTGTGACATATTAGGATGATTTTACGACTATTTGCTTTAGATTTCTTACATATAGCTCCTTTAAGGCAGCAAAAATCTGAATGGGGCAGGCAGGATGGGTTATGGATGGGTCCAACAAACCCCGACCTGCACCTGGGAGAATGGTGAAAGATTATATAGCCAAACCCTGTTCTTCTTTTCCTAAACCGAACCACGTGCTTTTGTTGTTGAAGGGAAAAAAAGCATCAATTCGTGGTCTTGTAACTACATAGTGCGTTTATTTTTTAAAAGACTGTACGTAAATGTTCAATTTCTTGTGAAAACGGAAGTGTGTTTTGAAAACAGACAATGCATGTAACAGGCAGAATTTGACACGTTAACAACCAACACAGCCAGGGTACCTTGCACGTCATATCTAGATGCTGAAAGTCCATGACCAAGTGTCAATACGTGACAAGGTCGGAGAGAAAATGTGTTGAGCTTGAGCTTCACTACACTGCCTCTACGATCTCTGTTGTTACTGCTCCTTTTTCGTCCATATCCGTAAGCTTTTGGAAAACATGCACAAATACGTATGAAATTAATGCAGAGGACATGGACGGAGCCTTCTGTCTATCTCTGTATCTAACGCTAAGCATAAATGAGCCCTCAGCTTCACCAGCTGTTTATTTCTACAATAGAACTCCTGATACTCACGTAACAGTAGTGGATAGACACCACACAGCAACCTCTGGGGCTGAAAAATAGCACCAATGTGGAGGCACCAAAAAACTACAGTTCCTCTAATGGCTACTTGAGGCTGTCTCCAAGAGTGACTCAATCTGCTGAGACCCTCATATTAAAATGCCCAAACAAATAAACATGTTTACAGCCTGGAAAAAAAACACAGTCTTGGTCTCTTTAGCTAATTTCAACTTTCATGACAACTGTAAAGGGGGTGATGTTTTACATAACTCACCCATTTGAATGTTAATGAGTAAGTTATGCATAATTAAGGGCATGGTCACTCTGAGTGACAGGTGGGTGCTGACCGATGACAGGTTACACAGTGTAAATGTTGGTAAGCTAACGTACCCATGGCATAACTGAAGATGAACAGAGTATGGGCATAGCTGTAGCTGTCGCTATTTCAGTGTGTTTTCAGTATAGAAAAGTTAACAGTTTGATTTTATTCACTTAAGAAGTCTTGTTCAGTGTGTGGTATTACTAAAAACCCTCTAAGGAGTTACTGTTAAGTCTTTCTGGTTAGTATGTTGTGCAGGAGGCTGTGCAGCATCTGGGAAAGAACCACCAGGCTGTGGAACAACTTCTTCCTGGATGATGTAAGATTGATGAACTGCACTACACTGCCTTTTGAACCATACTATCTTGAACTGCTGCTACTTTAATAGTGACTTTTATTGTGCTTTTAATATTTTAATTATATTCCATATTCCTCAAGGCATGCTGCCATAATGATTCTCAGTTCTTAAGCTCTTATTTATTGTTGACCACAATCTGCACTACTGAGTTTATTACTTTATTTAGTTAATTAGGCCTACTTTTTTGTTGACTCACTGATTTATTGTAATGTTTATCATTTAGTGATCACCAAAACTACATTTCATACCTTTCATGTATATTTCATGGCTGGAATGACAATAAAGAATCCTTGATCCCTTTTAAGCCTGTTTTTCACTAGCAAAAAATAGCATTAGCATTATAATAGTTAATCATAGCTGTAAAAGCAATGTGCTAACCGAGCTAGCAGCTAGCACTAATGTTAGCTCCACCTTCTCTCGTCCAAAAACGGTCACTTATTCTCCGAAATCCAAGATGGCGACAGCCAAAATGACAAACTGGAGGGTTCAAAATGGGAGTCCACAAACCAATGGGTGACGTCACGGTGGCTACATCCATTATTTTGTACAGTCTGTGATGGAAACGTACAGTAATTTGCATTTTCTTTTGACAAATTTCTGGAAATTAGTTTAAAATTTGCATTAAATGTGGATGAAAACTTGACAACAGGTCAAGGCGCAAAAAAAGATGCAAAATATAGAGATTACTGCTAAACCATTAAAGGTTTGTTGGAGATGCTGGAGCGGATATTCAATATATAATTACACAAGAGATTCTTATTATTGACAATCAATGATATGTAGCTGTTTAATAACTGCATTCAAAAACAATTAATTTTAGAATCATTTTTATGTTGTCTGCATTTTCCTTTAAATCTTGACGCATTTAAGGATTTGTCTTGGATTTGGTGTGTCACAATATTACTAAGTGTTGTCTGTTTATATGGCCAGATTGTTGGATGTAAAGAGCAGAAGATATTCTCTTGTTTTCTAAGATGTTCAGTCGTTTACTTGTGTGTCCACTTATTTCTTCACAGTTTCATTGTCCCCTCATCGGCATCGTCTCATTCCGGTCTTCACATAACGACATGTTGGAAATAGTGAAAAGTTACCCGGAAACTCAGGACACTGAATTGTCATTGTCTGTTGATGAGTTTTTCATCTGAGAGCCGAGAGACGGACGAAGACGTCAAACACGAAAGCACAAACATGCTGAGACTGAGAGTCTCAGCTCACAGGCCTCTGAGTGTCTATAAAAAAACTTTCATTCAGGAAAGGACAAACTGCTCTCTCTGGTTTATAACGACTGTAAAACAGCTCCATCATTTTCCATTTCAAACCATTTGCCATGATGTGAGCTTTCCTGCAGCAGACCAGTGATCACTCTGAGTTGGTTAAGGATGGTGTTATTAGAAAATGGTGTCTTTAAAGAAATACATCGGCTAATGAACAAAACATCTCCAGTGATGCTGGTTTAGGACAGACAGTGGAGGAAAAATGTTTCTGGTGGGTAAATACAGAGATTGTCAGATTTTTTTTTAAAACACATTTTTTAATGATAAATACAATGAAAACATTAAATGTGCACTCCACCAATTCAAGACCTCACAGACAGTTTATTCATCATCATGTATAATAATCTCTATGGTCTGCAGGAGGTGGGCAAAGTCTGAGCAAATAAGTGTCATCAGAAGACTACACACTTTCTAACAGAAAGCTTGCCTGACTAATTGGGACAGTCAAACGAAAAGTTGTTATTACACTGCATAGTTACATTACGGGAATACAAGATCCAGTATTTTTGAAAATCGACTGAATCTGTACATTGGACTAAAGGCAAAGATATCTCAACCTCCTTTGCTTTAACAACTGCACTGTTGTTCTTCTGATGGATATTTACACCAGATTTGGCGTTCTGTGAAAATGCCACTTGTCCTGTTCATTTGAATGTAAGTAGTGCGCCTCGGTCCCTCCAAAAATAGCCACCTTAACGCAACCTGGTCTCACTCCAAAGTCGTCAAAATCTGGCGCTGGGGCAGTGACGTGCAGCATCAGACACTGACAGAAAAGCTGTCCTTTAATGTCGGCATGATACGCCAGCGGTTGCCATTAAAGTTTGCAACGCACAGCAGTGTCGGGTAAATGCGTCGGGAAAATAATGAAAGTTAAGGTGGTGAAAGTCCGAGTAGGGTTGGTAGGAGCGGAGGTGGATGGGTCCAACAATCACCAACTCTCACCCAGGAGAGCGGTGTTTGCATCCCATAAGATTATACATTTTTTTCCTAAACCTAACCACGTGTGTTTGTTGTTTGGAGGAAACATCAATATGCATTATTGCACTGATGTAGTGCTTTTATTTTCAAAGATAGTACATTTCCTTTGAAAAGTGAAGATAATGCATGTAAAAGGCAGAACTTGACATGGTGTCCCAGAATGTCAACAACCAACGCACCCAGGGTACCTTTCACATCGTATCTGGACATGGAAGGTCCATGACCAAACGTCGATATGTGACAAGGTCGGAGTGAGAATGTGTTGCTTAACGTGGTGGAGGGGTTTCCATGTCCCAATGATCCTGGGATCTGTGTTGTCTGGAGCAAATAGAAACATCCTGGTAGGGTCTCCCAAGGCAAAGTGGTAACAGAAGAGGGGCCAGACTAGATGCAATTCAAAAAACCCAGATGAAACGGCTAAAAAGGAGCTTGAATACCTCACCTAGTATGGGAAACCGGGGCTGCCTCTTGGAGTCAGCCCTTGGGTAGAGGGGGCTGGCCAGCAAGTGTCTGGTGGCCAGGAGTTAATGCCATGGGGCCCAAAAAACATAATGAAACTGCCATCCTGTGAGCCAACCACCTGCGCCACCAACCACTGGCATCACAAACAGTACCAACTACATATGCGTTCGGAAATACTTTTGTGCCAGAGTGCACTTTGTAGTAAAATTGAGTAAAAGTGTAATTAACTTAACCGTTTGTTAATTTATATAGAAATATAATGCTCAGTTTCTTTGACCAACAGGGTTCTCATTTTAGGGTAGAGTGTCAGACTGAATTTACGAGTGCACCATGTCAGGTCACTCACTCTCCGGACCGCAAGTGTTACTTGTATAAGTAAACCCTGACCAACGGGACCAGACTGGCCGACCCGTACACTCTCACTCAGTGGATGGATGATGTCACAGGAAGCTCTGTGATTGATTACTATGCTAATCTTGCAAAGGAGGACGACACTTGAACAGTTTCCTCCAGTTTGTTTTGCTATCAAAGCTAACGTTAGCTAATACGCTAAAAAGGTTGTGTTCCAATATTCCTCTTAATACCTCCCCAATTTCTGATGAGGTGGACATGATAACCCTTAATACACATTACGTTATTCATCCCTACAACAGGAAATACTTTTTCCCTAACCTGATATGAAGTGTGCGCTGCACATGTGAGCATTTTGGAT
>NC_065527.1:30344925-30380482 GCF_006386435.1 Epinephelus moara | reverse complement strand
ATCACAGTTTAAAAGTGAACCACCACACCACTGGTGATCATGACAGAGGACAATGAATATAAAGGGAAGCTTAACTGATATTAAACCAGCTGTGTGGCTTTTTTTTTTTAGTGTTATAATCATTATATGCAAAAGCAGCATGTGTATACATTCAGTAGGCTATATCCTCAGTAGCTGCAAGGATAGACTCCAAGGATTTCACTCTCTCTTTAAAATCAGTCAAAGAAATCAGTGTGTGTGTAAATGTAGTTCAGACTGAAGCCTGTTCCAAACATCAGGAGCTGAAAACCTAATAGATTTCTTTCCTAATTCAGTCCTTATCTTTGGAACAACCAGTTTCAAAATGTCCACTGAGCGGAGATTGTGACTTCCTTGTTGCCAGGTTAATAGAGAAATTAAGAAGGAATAGGATAAGAAGGAAGTCTGCTCAAAATTGCTTTGTAAATTAAGATATACCATTGACTGAGGCGACAAGCAGACAACGATGACCAGTTTACTTTAATGAAGACAACAGAGTGATGAGTGAGAGAAGCACAGTTCGTAATGAATCTCAGTGATACACACTGTCCAACAGGTGAAGCGAATGAGCATGAGCATTCATATGAAGTATGTATCCATAGTCAATTACAGGTAAAAATGTTGAGTCCACCAGTTTCTGTTTTACATTTAAAGAGAAACAAGTCTTGTTTCTATAATAAAATCCCAATAACAGCTTTAGCTATTTAACAACATACTGAATGTGCTCCTTAAAAGACAACCGGTCATCAATTAAGAACCCTAGATTTGATGACCTTTTTTTGTGACAATCATTTTTGATTGAGTTGATCTTGCTGTGGTAGAGGTAGTGAAGAACATGTGTTTTGTTTTGTTTGCGTTTAGAACAAGTTGCAGGTGATCAAGTTGTGCCTGTACTGTGTCAAAAGCATGCTGAATCTTTTCAAAAGCTTTTGTTGGGGTGGGAGCAGAGCAGTAGATGACAGTGTCATCAGCATAAAAAGGAAAAGTTGCATCTTTAATATTTGTCCGATATTGTTTATATATATATATGATAAACAACAAAGGGCCCAGGATTGAACCTTGTTGAACCCATTTATACACTTGCAAAAAATTTGACTGAGAACCCTCCATGTGAACTGCCTAGGTTCTGTCTGTAAGATTATCTTCAAACCAACCCAACTGCTTGATTTGAAAAACCAATAGAAATAAGATGATCAATTAAGTTGGAGTGGTCAACAGCATCAAAAGCTTTTGAGAGATTGATGAACAAAGAAAAACAGCATTGCTTGCTATCAAGAGCTTCTATAACATCATTCATAAACTTCAAGGTGGCAGTGGTTGTGCTATGATTTTTACGAAAACCGGACTGAGATGGTGACAGAATAGAGTTGGTAGCGATATAATCTTTTACTTGTTCGCTGACCAGGGATTCCAGCATGTTTGCCAGAACAGAAAGTTTCGAGATAGGCCTATAGTTATTTAAAATGGTTGGGTCACCCCCTTTTAGTAGAGGGGTAACAAAAGCAGATTTCCAATCCTTGGGCATTTAATTTGATGATAAGGTAAGATTTAAAATATGACACAATGGGCCAGCTATGATATCTAATGCTAATTTAAAAAAAATAATAAGTATCATGAATACACAGCATGCTCCAGGCACAACATTTAGCTCCAAATCCACAAAACCAGCCTGAAAATGAAGGAGATCTGAAACGATTGCATTAGAGTCAGTGGAGCACAGCTGTGTTGTTATCAGACCCTGGACTGAGCTGGCACGATGCTATGTTATGATTGGCCAGTCTGTGTCCGGGGGCGAGACTTAGCTAAGGGTCAATTGAAAAAGGCTGTTACCTTAACAAACTAGAATTACAGACTTGCAGTTATATGCCTCTCTGAACCTCTCAAGTTGCATTCCATTTTACAGCTTCACACACACATCTTTCCCCCAACAGCAAAGAAGATCTAAACAATCAGCACAGTTTCAAGGTGGGCACCCAAGATTAGTGCCATCAATTTAGTATCTGACCGAATGTCTCCACCTCTGTTTCTGAGTTATGGCATTAAATAACGACCAGAAAAGGGTTTTTCCAGAGCATTATGATGTCACAGTGAAGTTGACCTTTTGGATATACAATGTCATCACTTCATCATTTTATTCTTTTTGACATTTGTGAAAATTTTGTCACAATTAGCATATTAATTCTTGAGTTATGGCCAAAAACATGTTTTGTGAGTGTCAGAATGAACTTAACCTTAAACCTTTGACCACCAAAATCTAATCAGTCAGTTCTTGAAGCAAGCAGACGTTTGTGCCAAATTTGAAGAAAGGATGGGGTGGACGAACAACCCGAAAACATAATGCCTTCCGCCATGGCTATATTGTTGAGTACTGGTGCTTGGTCATTGACTTCCAGTGTCAGACACTGACGAAAAAAGCTGTCCTGTCACTTGGACATGATACGCAGCTGGTCGGTGTTATTGTTTAATGGCTAACCACTGACTTCACCTGGGAGGCCAGTGTTCTCTTCCTGTAAGATTGTAAAGCTAAACCCTGTTCTCTTTTCCTAAACCTTACCACGTGCTTTTGTTGTTGGGGGAAAACAACATCAATTTGTAGTGTTTTATCAACATCGTGTGTTAATTTTGAAAGAGACAGACTGAATGCAAACGGTACATTTCCTGTGAAAACAGAGGTGTATTTTGAAAACAGACACTGCATTTAACAGGCTGAAGTTGACACGGCGCCCCAGAACATCAACAACCAACACACCCAGGGTACCTCGAGCGCCATACGTTGACCTGAGAAGTCCATGAGTAAATGACAATATGCGACAAGCTTGGAGTGAGAATGTGTTGCAATACAATATAGGACTATAGTTTTTTTAAAGGGCCAGTCTACATGATGAGAATGAGTTCTTTTATTTTTAGTACATTAAGTACTTCTGTAGTTTTACTTATGTAAGACACACACACACACACACACACACACACACACACACACACACACACACACACACACACACGCAGCTGGGGTCTGAGGTCCTGTTCCGATGTTTGGAATGTGTGCTGGCTAGCTAATGTGCTGACAGGCATCTGCATGACATTGTGAGAAGATAACCATTCATAAAAATCATCATTTTTCTAACACTTTATAAAGACTGTCACAACTGACAGTTATATAGCGTAATGCTCATATTACATTCTTTTTTTTTTTTTTTTTTACTTTGTATTAAAGTAACTACATGCAGATAGCCTACTGTGTTTCAGATTGTGTCAAAGAGACACATACAGACCCGTAAGAGACCCAAAATGACCACAAAGAAACATAAAATAACAACAAAGAGAGACAAAATGACCAGGAAGAGACTTAAAATGAGTACAAAGAGCTGCAAAACAGCCGCAAAGAGACAAAAAGAGACTCATGAACATTAAATGAAATACCTTGCAGTATATTTACAGCTATTAACTGTTCTGTGTGTATTGTCCTATTTAAGAACACACAGCCAAAACTACGTAAGTTCTGGTGTAATTCAGGCAAAACAAAATAGACTGTAAAGGTAATCACCCCTTAAAACCCAGGTCCCTCAGACAAGAATTATTCAGTTCCTTCCAATAAGTATAGGACTTCATATGTAAGATATCATTATGTGACATAATACAAACAACTTGGGAGGGTGTACAAGTTTTATATGATAAATATCGCTCAGAAAAATATTAAATCCATTGTCACATCTACAAAAATGTTACTCAACAAGTTTCTTTAACAGTGAAAGTATTGCCCAAATAAAAGGCGGCTGAACAAAACATTATGTGGTTGGCCACTCCTTCAATCCAAACTGAAAAACATATTCATATACTTCATTTATGTCTTTATAAAAGACACTTATGTCATTACCTGCTTTGTGCTATGATAAAAGCTGCTGTATTCTCACAGGAGGACAGCATTAGGCAAACAGCAGAGGACGCAGAGCAGGTGGAGTCAGTCATTTACCTTCATCACTACAGTGGATGCGATTCAAGCGGAAACCAAATCTGTAAGTCTTAACGTAAGTGTTTGTCATTTATTCTTAAAGTACATAGTTATTTTATTTCATTTAAGATGCATTCTATGGATCCTTTCCAGAAAAAAAAAGAAAAGAGATGATTGTGTGTCCACAATCAAAAATAAGGCTATAATGTTTTTGCACTTAAAGTAATCCAAAATCCTGATGACTTTTCTTTTAACTAATTTTAGTAGTTTGCTTTAATAATAAAATGCCAAAGCATTATTTGTCTAAAAGCCAGTGTTGGCGAGGCATAGCTTTGCATGCCACCAATGGCTTCACTGGGAGAAGCTGAACCACAGTAAAGCTACGCTCGGGAGGAATGTAGTTTAACTACTTACTTAGAAAAAGTGGTTCAGACTATGTTATAAAAAAAATTAAAAAAATAACAATTAACACAAATTTAATAAAAATAAAATATAAAACAAATAAACAAGTAAAATAAAAACAACAAAAAACAAACAAACAGGCACTCAGTCGAGTTTATTACAAAAAGTGCCAACTTGTTCACAGGTCATAAAACAACAACAACAAAACAAACAAACAAACAAACAAACAAACACAACAACAACAACTACAACAACAAGAAATGCAGGCACTTAAATTAGTTTATTCCAAAAAGTGGCAACTTGTTCACAGGTCATAAATGGGAAAGTTTAGGAATTTAATTTAATGTCCATCGGGCAGATAACTGCCTTCAGCAACAAGAATCCAGGATGGGGATGACTTGCCAGGTAACTTCTAATATAGCATGCAACAACGTCTCTGAACATTTGTTAATAAAAAGCAGCAATCAAATGTGGCTCAGTTACAGACCACCTCTCCTTGCTTTTTCTGTGGTGGTGTTGCCTCTTATCTTTGTAGATGTGATGCATCTTTTTGAAGTTTGGTGTGTCTGAGGTAGTTTAGTATCTCATTGTGGTAGTTTAGTATTTTGTTGTAGTTTGTGCCTCTTAAAGGTAATATTGTGTCTGTCTTGGTCAGTGTGTGTCTTTTTGTGATTGTTTTACCCCTTTTGATAGGTATTTTGTGTCTCTTTGCAGTTCCTTTGCATCTCTTTGTGGTCATTTTGAGTCTCTTCCTTGTCAGTATGTGTTCATTTATGTGACATTTTGAAAAGGTGGCGTCAGGCCATAGTTCATGCTATTGTGATGGGCCCTAATGCCAAAGTCCAGAGCCCAAAGGAATTTAATTTAGGGGGCTTTGCTTTCCTGTTTGTTTCTCTCTTGTCCTTTCTTACTGCTGCTTTAATGTTTGACAGGCATGACTGCTTACTGGGCTTGTAGATGTGCTCAGCTTGTCAGTCCTGACAGATTTTGCATCTAAAGTAGCTACTGTATTGTGTCATCTTGTCACATGATCAAATAGAGATAAAGAATAAAAAAGCATTCATTTAATTGAAGAGTTTATATACATAAGGAGAGGGAGTTACATAGGTTTTGAGGAATAAGAATTTAGTTTTGTTATAGATTACTACAGACATTTTTACCCAGAAAAAAAAGAAAAGAAAAGAAAATTATGACAGAGATGGGTCTGCATTTAATAGCAAATGGCATCATTTTTAATTTAATGTGAGTTTTTTTTTAATAAACACAGGTGTAGTTCCAAGGTGGCAATTTGAATCATTCACAGGGTCCCCCCACCCCGTGGGCCCCAGTGCAACCACACTGCCTGCTGCCTGCTGCCTGCTGCCTGCACTGTCTATATTTACACCGCTGTTTTGAAGGCTTGTAGTTAGCCTGGTAAGACCAACCTGATGACGTGAGCTCAACATTCTGTTTCACTCTCTGTATCAGTCTGGGTTTCCTGCCACCCCTAACACTTTCCAGAAATTGAAATCTAATCAAGGCCAATCAGGGATGCGCACCATAAATGACAGTGTAAGCAGCCAATTAGGGACTGCATTGTACTTGATGACTGAAATGCAGGCTGCAGCTTGCAGAACAGTAATGGCAGCTCCCAAAGCAAGTACTAACTCCAACATTAGTAGAGTAAACACAGCTCTGCTGATGATGAAGATGTTCCCTGGTGTTTTGCTACACTGACTGGCTGAGGGAGTTTGTCTGTCAAGGCGAGTACTCCCATCCACTGAAAGTGTTAAGGGTGGCATCAAGTCCTGGCTGATACAGGGAGAGAAACAGAATAGCCCCGTTTCCACTGAGCAGTACGGTACGGTTCAGTTCAGTACACTTTTTCTCTGTGTCCACTATGAAAAGTTGTGAATGGTACCAATGGAACCATTCCGTACCGTCCCCATTTTTGGTTCCCCCTCTGTTGGGATAGGCTACCTAGCACACTGATCTGATACTAAAAGGTGGAGCTAGAAACACTGCAGTCTGCTGATTGGTCAATAGCGGACAGTCACTTTGCTCAGGGCTGACTTGTGACTGGTTATGAGGGAACAGTAACCCCTGTTCATACTGTGGAGAGTTTTACATATGTTAGTAAGCTTTAACTTTAAGAATAAAGGATGTTTTGCTGCCTACTTGCAGAAAAAAAAAACTTAATTTACTGGCCCACTGCCAGCAACTTTTAAGGTAGAACGTTAACTTGTAATGTGTAATTTTATATATATATATATATATATATATATATATAAATTTTGACCAGGTTATGTGAACGGCATATATCCCAATCCTCACTCTAAGAAAAAAAAAAGCATTGTGGAGCATTGTTCCTGTGGGCAACACTAAACCCCCGAGCTTACCTTGGAAGAACTAAATGTACAAACCTACTATTTTTAAATATCCAATGGAGAGAGACCCTCACTGCAGCCTGTTCTATTTTGTTCTGAAAATGTCGGCGTGCAGCCTCGTTCTGTGGACGATAAACAAGGTGTACACTTCCAGCTGTGTTACCAGTAAGGAGGAAATACAGTGAGTGCTGGATGGAGCAGTGAGTGACAACAGCCCCGCCCACATTCAAGGGTACTGTTTGTGGTGGCAACACTAGGGTTACTTTTGGTTCCAAAGGTACTATACCGAAAGTGTTTGGTGGAAATTGGGCTAATTTTGAGCTCATGTCATCAGGATGATCTTACCAGGCTACACAGCAGGCCTGTTCAATCCACCCATTTGTATAACTCTTCTCTTTTTGACATTGACCAAAACTGGCTGTAGTTTCAGTAGTCAACTACAATTTTTTTTTTTTTTAAGATATTTTTTGGGCCATTTTGGCTTTAATGGACAGGACAGGTAAGCGTGAAAGGGAGAGAGGGAGTGATATGCAGCAAAGGGCCACAGGCTGGAGTCGAACCCGGGCCACTGCAGCAACAGCCTTGTACATGGGGCGCCTGCTCTACCACTAAGCCACCGACGCCCCAACTACAAAATTTTTTAAATAAAATAACTTTTAACCACTTCAATCACTTTGCAAATATGAAGTTGAGCTACCAGCAGGCTACTCAAAATTTGTCATTAAAATACAGGTTTAATTACATGTAGTTGACTACTCCCCAACACTGTTAAGACTCATCTCAAAGCTAAAGTAGAAAATGTTTATAAAAGATAGCCTATGAATGTGGGAGGACAAAAACTTTTTGGTGGGAAGACAAAAAATTCATGACAAATCATATCAGAAACATTGTAGTCCTATTTTTTTGACCAGTGAACAGAAGCAGTCAGGCCTGTGTCTTCTTAAACAGTTTTAGATAGTTACCCAAGCGTGCATCTCTTTTCAAGGAAAATAAAGTAATTTAGACATTCCACTGGACTGTCATTGCTATGCAACAGTTACGATCAATGTGAACTTCCTGTCAGCTGATGTCATTCACATACCCTGCTAAACATTCCAACAGGAAGGCAAAACACTTCTTCACAGACATTAGCTAACACTAGCTAGCATGTTCTGTTGGCTTTTAGACAAAGAAGAAGGATGATACGAGTGGTGCATTCAGAAATACTTATTCTGAGTGTCAGAGCACAGTCTGGCACAAATTAGACTGTTGGTAAGCGCTGTCTGAGTGTACTCTTCAGTTATCCACCCTACTCTCTGAGTGGCGCAAAAAATTTAGTGTTAGCGAGAAATCCAATATTCCTCTGAATAGCTCCCCAGTTTTTGATTAGGTGGACATGATAACCCTTAATACACATTATTATACAACGTTATTCCGCCTACAGCAGGAAATACTTTTTCCCTAACCTGATATGAAGTGTGCGCTGCCCATGTGAGCATTTTGGATGATTGCCTCCGTCCGGTCCTTGGGTATTATCACATTTAACCATAGGTGTCTTTGATTTTGTTGAAGGGCAGTGGTGGCTGAAAATTAAAAGAAATAAGTTTCGAGCCATGACTCCTTCTATTCTGGCTCCCAATAACACAACAAGATGACATTTTAAGACTCCTATGTAGCTGACAGTCCTGTGATGGAGAGTCGTGTTTTGCCTCCGGCTAATAAAATGACATCATTGTGACGCTGACCCTAAACAGGTCTATACATTAATGGCTGCAAAAAAAAAAAAAATGAAGGGACAAAAGCAAGAATAGAGTTAAACTGAAATACTAAAATATTTTCAGTTAGAAATTCATGTAATTTTTTCTTGTTTCAAATAACAGAGACGGTTTTGATGATGATGATGATGATGATGATGATGAAGGACTACGTCATTCTACTTTTGTTTGTTGGTAAGTTAAAATAATTATTTCCCAAAAAATATATATCTAAAAAATGGGATGAAAAAGCAACAAATGTGACACTGATGCATCATTTTAAATGCAAAACAGCTACGACTGTGGAATCAAGCACTGTGTCTCCAACAACAACTATTGCACCTGTGAATGCTGGACCAACCGCTGTTGCATCTACAACTCTGGCAACAACTGCTGCATTTACAACCTCAGCAGCTACAACTATAGCAACAACTGCAACACCCATAACTGCCACACCAACAAGTACTGCCCCTGAAACTTTTGCACCTACAACTGCAACAACTACAACTGCTGCACCTTCAACTGTTGTACCCAGAACTGCCTCACTTACAATTATTTCATTAACAACTGCCGCCACAACAACTGCTGATCCTACAACTACCACACCCACAACTGCTGCAACTACAACTGCTGCACCTACAACTGCTGCACGTACAACTACTACGACCGCTGCACCTACAACTGCTGCACGTACAACTACTACGACCATGAATGCAGCACCTACAACTGCTGCACCTACAACTGCTGCACGTACAACTACTACGACCATGAATGCAGCACCTGCTGCACCTACAACTGCTGCACGTACAACTACTACGACCATGAATGCAGCACCTACAACTGCTGCAACTACAACTGCTGCACCTGCAACAATCGCGACCACAACTGCTGCACCTACAACTACCACAACCACAACTGCTGCACCTACAAGTACCACACCCACAATGGCTGCACTTACAACTACCACACATATAAATGATGCATCAACGACTGCTGCATCTACAGCTACCACAAACACAACTGCGATACCTACAACTCCTACACTGACAACTACCGCACCTACAACTGCTGCACCAACAACTACCGCACGTACAACTGCTGCATCTACAACAACCACTACCGCAACTGCCACACTGACAACTGCTACACCGACAACTGCTACACCTACAATGATCATGACCATAACTGCTGCACCAACAACAAGAACGTCTGCACATACAACTGCTGCACAGACAACTATCACAACCACGACTGCCACACCTACAACTGCTGCACCTAAAACTAACAAAATCACGATTGCCACACCAACAACTACTGCACCTACAACTGTTGCATCTACAACAAGGACTACTGCATCTGCCACACTGACAACTGCTGCAACTACAACTACTACACCTACAACGATCATGACCATGACTGCTGCACCAACAACTATCAAAACCACAAGTGATGCACCTACAACTACCACAACCAGAATTTCTGCACCTACAACTACTGCAACTACAACTACCACAATCATGACTGCCACACCGACAACTAGTGCAGCTTCTGCAACTACAATTATTGCGACCACAACTGCTGTACTTACAACTACCACAACAATTGCACCTACAACTGCGACACCAACAACAACCACAACCACAATTGACACACCTACAACTGCTACACCTACTACTATGGGGATTATGACTGCTGCAGCTACAACTACCACAACCACAACAATCGCACCTACAACTGCTGTACCTCCAACTACTATAACCACAACTGCCGCACCTACGACTGCTGTACCTGCAACTACTATAACCACAACTGCCGCACCTACGACTGCTGCAACGAGAACTACAACTGCCATACCTACAACTGCTGTATCTACAACTACCACAAACACAATTGCCGCATCTACAACTGCTGCAACGAGAACTACAACTGCCACACCTACAACTGCTGTATCTACAATGACCACAACCACAACTGCTGCACCTACAACTACTGCACCTACAACTACCACAACCACAACAATCGCACCTACAACTGCTGTACCTGCAACTACCACAACCACAACAATCGCACCTACAACTGCTGTACCTGCAACTACTATAACCACAACTGCCGCACCTACGACTGCTGCAACGAGAACTACAACTGCCATACCTACAACTGCTGTATCTACAACGACAACTGCCGCACCTACAACTGCTGCAACGAGAACTACAACTGCCACACCTACAACTACCATAACCACAACTGTTGCACCTACAACTGCTATACCTACAACTACCATAACCACAACTGCCGCACCTTCAACTGCTGCAACGAGAAATACAACTGCCACACCTACAACCGCTGCACTTACAACTACCACAACAACAACTGTTGCACCTACAACTGCTGCTCCAACAACTTCAACAACCACGACAATCGCACCTACAACTGCTGTACCTGCAACTACTATAACCACAACTGCCGCATCTACGACTGCTGCAACGAGAACTACAACTGCCACACCTACAACTGCTGCACCTACAACTACCACAACAACAACTGTCGCACCTACAACTGCTGCTCCAACAACTTCCACAACCACAACTGCCACACCTACAACTGCTGCACCAGCAACTACTGCACCTGCGACTGCCAAAACCACAACACCTACAACTGCTGCAACTACAACCAGAACTGCTGCACTTTCAACTGCTGCAGCTTCAACTACCACAACCACACCTGCTGTACCTACAACTACCACGACCACAACTGACGCACCTACTTCTGCTGCAACTATAACTTCTGCACGTACAACAATTGCGGCCACAACTGCTGCACCTATGACTACCTCAACCACGACTGCTGCACCTACAACTGCTACACCTACAACTATGGGGACTATGACTGCTGCACCCACAACTACCACAACAACAACAACAACAATCGCACCTACAACTGCTGTACCTGCAACTACTATAACCACAACTGCCGCACCTACAACTGCTGCAACGAGAACTACAACTGCCATACCTACAACTGCTGTACCTACAACTGCCACAACCACAACTACCACAACCATAACTGTTGCACCTACAACTGCTGTACCTACAACTACCATAACCACAATTGCCGCACCTTCAACTGCCGCAACAAAAACTACAACTGCCACACCTACAACTGCTGCAACTACAACTGCTGCACCGACAACTGTTGCACCTACAACTGCTGCTCCAACAATTTCCACAACCACAACTGCCACACCTACAACTGCTGCACCAGCAACTACTGCACCTACAACTGCCAAAACCACAGCGGCCACACCTACAACTGCTGCAACTACAACCACAACTGCTGCACTTTCAACTGCTGCAGCTTCAACTACAACAACCACACCTGCTGCACCTACAACTACCACGACCACAACTGACGCACCAAAGAGTTCTGCCCAAACAACTATCACACTAACAACTTCTGCACCCACAACTGCTGCACCTACAACTACCACAACCACGACTGCCACACCTACAACTGCTGCACCTACAACTACCACAACCACAACTGCCACACCTACAACTGCTGCACCTACAACTACCACAATCACGATTGCCACACCGACAACTGCTGCAACTCCTACACCTACAACTATGGCGACCACAACTGCTGCACTTACAACTACCACAACCACAACCACAACAATCACACTTACAACTGGTACGCTAACAACTACCATAACCACAACTGACACACCTAAAACTGTTGCACCTACAACTACCACAACCATAACTGCCACAGCTACAACTGCTGCACCTACAACTACCAAAATCATGATTGCCACACCGACAACTGCTGCAACTACAACTGCTGCACGTACAACGATCGTGGCCACAACTGCTGCACCTACGACTACCCCAACCACAACTGCTGCACCTACAACTGCTGCACCTACAACTATGGGGACCACGACTGCTGCACCTACAACTACCACAACAACAACAGTCGCACCTACAACTCCGGTACCTACAACTACTATAACCACAACTGCCGGACCTACAACTGCTGCAATGAGAACTACAACTGCCACACCTACAACTGCCGTACCTACAACTACCGCAACCACAACTGCCACACCTACAACTACCAAAATCATGATTGCCACACCGACAACTGCTGCAACTACAACTGCCGCACGTACAACAATCGTGGCCACAACTGCTGCACCTACGACTACCCCAACCACAACTGCTGCACCTACAACTGCTGCACCTACAACTATGGGGACCATGACTGCTGCACCTACAACTACCACAACAACAACAACAACAACAACAATCGCACGTACAACTGCTGTACCTACAACTACCGCAATCACAACTGCCACACCTACAACTACCATTACCACAACTCCAACACCTACAACTGCTGCAACAAGAACTACAACTGTCAGACCTACAACTGCTGCAACTACAACTACCACAACCACAATTGCTGCACCTACAACTGCTGTACCTGCAACTACCATAACCACAACTGCTGCTCCTACAACTGCTGCAACGAGAACTACAACTGCTGTACCTACAACTGCCACAACCACAACTGCCGCACCTTCAATTGCTGCAACGAGAACTACAACTGTCAGACCTACAACTGCGGCAACTAAAACTACCACAACCACAATTGCTGCACCTACAACTGCTGTACCTACAACTACCATAACCACAACTGCCGCACCTTCAACTGCTGCAACTACAACTGCTTCACCTAGAACAATGACAACCATAACCGCTGCACCTACAACTACCACAACAACAGTCGCACTTACAACTGCTGCTCCAACAACTTCCACATCCACAACTGCCGCACCTACAACTGCTGCAACGACAACTACAACTGCTGCACTTTCAACTGCTGCAGCTTCAACTACCACAACCACACCTGCTGCACCTACAACTACCACGACCACAACTGACGCACCAAAGAGTGCTGCCCAAAGAACTATCACGCTAACAACTTCTGCACCTACAACTGCTGCACCTACAACTACCATAACCACAACTGCGGCACCCACAACTGCTGCACCAACAACTGCTGCACCTACAACTGCTGCACCTACAATTGTTGCACCAATAACTCCCACAACCACAACTGACACACCTACAACAGCCGCACCTACAACTGTTGCACATACAACTACCACAACCACTACTGCCGCACCTACAACTGTTGCAACGAGAACTACAACTGCCACACCTACAACTGCTGCAACTACAACTGCTACACCTACAACAACCACAATCACGTCTGCCACACTGACAACTGCTGCAACTACAACTGCTTCACCTAAAACAATGACGACCATAACTGCTGCACCTACAACTACCACAACAACAACTGTCACACCTACAACTGCTGCATCAACAACTTCCACAACCACAACTGCTGCAAGCACAACAATTGCAACCACAATTGCTGCACCTACAACTAGCCCAACCACAACTGCCGCACCTACAAGTGCTGCACCTACATCTACCATAACCACAACTGCTGCACTTTCAACTGCTGCAGCTTCAACTACCACAACCACACCTGCTACAACTACGACTGCTGCAACTACAACTGCTTCACCTTCAACAATCCCGACCACAACTACTGCACCTACAACTACCATAACCACAACTGCTGCACTCACAACTGCTGTACCAACAACTGCTGCACCTACAACTGAAGCACCTACAACTACCACAACCATGACTGCCACACCGACAACTGCTACAACTACTTCTGCCACAACCACAACTGTCACACCTACAACTGCTGCACCTACAACTTCCATTACCACAACTGCCGCACCCACATCTGCTGCACCTACAAGTGCTACAACTACAACTGCCAAAACCACAACTGTTACACCTAAAACTGCTGCGCCAACAACTACCACAATCACAAATGACACACCTACAACTGCTGCACCTACAACTACCATAACCACAACAGCCGCAACTACAACTGCTACACCTCAAACAATCACCACCACAACTGCTGCATCTACAACGACCATGACCACAACTGACGCACCAACAAGTGCTGCCCAAACAACTATCACACTAACAACTTCCGCATCTACAACTGCTGCACCTACAACTACCATAACCACAACTGCCAAACCGACAACTGCTGCACCAACAACTGCTTCACCTACAACTGCTGCACCAACAACTGTTTCACCTACAACTGCTGCACCTACAACTACCATAACCACAACTGCTGCACTTTCAACTGCTGCAGTTTCAACTACCACAACCACACCTGCTACAACTATGACTGCTGCAACTATAACTACCATAACCACAGCTGCTGCACCCACAACTGCTGCACCTATAACTACCACAACCATGACCGCCACACCGACAACTGCTACAACTACTTCTGCCACATCCACAACTGTTGCACCTACAACTGCTGCACCTACAACTTCCATTACCACAACTGCCGCACCCACATCTGCTGCACCTACAACTGCTACAACTACAACTGTTACAACCACAACTGTTGCACCCAAAACTGCTGCTCCAACAACTACGCTAACCACAACAGCCGCAACTACAACTGCTACACCTCAAACAATCATCACCACAACTGCTGCACCTACAACGACCACGACCACAACTGACGCACCAACAAGTGCTACCCAAACAACTATCACACTAACAACTTCTGCACCCACAACTGCTGCACCAACAACTGCTGCACCTACAACTGCTACAGCTTCAACTACCACAACCACACCTGCTACAACTACGACTGCTGCAACTACAACTGCTTCACCTTCAACAATCCCGACCACAACTGCTGCAACTACAACTGCTTCACCTTCAACAATCCCGACCACAACTGCTGCACCTACAACTGCAGCACATACAACAATTGCATCCACAACTGCTGCACCTTCATGGACCACAACCACAACAGCAGCACTTACAACTGCTGCACCTTCAACTACCACACCCACACCTGCTGCAACTTCAACTGCTGCACCTACCACTACCACAACCACGACTGCCACACCAACAACTGCTACAACTACTTCTGCCACAACCACAACTGTTGCACCTACAACTGCTGCACCTACAACTTCCATTACCACAACTGCCGCACCCACATCTGCTGCACCTACGACTATTACAACTACAACTGCCACAACCACAACTGTTGCACCTACAACTGCTGCTCCAACAACTACCACAACCACAACTGACACACCTACAACTGCTGCACCTACAACTACCCTAACCACAACAGTCGCAACTACAACTGCTACACCTCAAACAATCACCACCACAACTGCTGCACCTACAACGACCACGACCACAACTGACGCACCCACAACTGCTGCACCTACAACTACCACAACTACGACTGCCACACCGACAACTGCTACAACTACTTCTGCCACAACCACAACTTTCGCACCTACAACTGCTGCACCTACAACTTCCATTACCACAACTGCCGCACCCACATCTGCTGCACCTACGACTATTACAACTACAACTGCCACAACCACAACCGTTGCACCTACAACTGCTGCTCCAACAACGACCACGACCACAACAGTCGCACCAACAACTGTTGCACCTACAACTACCACAACCACGACTGCCACACCGACAACTGGTGCAACTACTACTGCCACAGCCACAACTGTCGCACCTACAACTACCATAACCACCACTGCCGCACTCACAAATGCTGCACCAACAATTGCTGCACCTACAACTACCATAACCACAACAGCCACACCTACGACTGCTGCAATTGCAACTGCTACACCTCAAACAATCACGACCACAACTGCTGCTCCTATAACTACCACAACCACAACTATTGCACCGACAACTGCAGCACCAACAACAATCGCATCCACAACTGTCGCACATACATCTACCACAACCGCAACTGCTGCACTTGCAACTACCACAACCACGACTGCCACACCGACGACTGCTACAACCAGAACTGCCACAACCACAACTGTCACACCTACAACTGCTGGACCAACAACTACCATAACCACAACAGCTGCACCTACAACTGCTGCAACTACAACTGCTACAACTCAGACAATTACAACCACAACTAATGCACCTACAACTGCAGAACCTACAACAATTGCATCCACAACTGCTGCACCTTCATCAACCACAACCACAACTACAGTACTTACAACTGCCATAACCACAACTGCCACAACCACAACTGTTGCACCTACAACTGCTGGACCAAAAACTAGCACAACCACAACTGACGCACCTACAACTACTGCACCTACAACTACCACAACCACAACAGCTGCACCTACAACTGCTGCACCTACAACTGCAGCACATACAACAATTGCATCCACAACTGCTGCACCTTCATGGACCACAACCACAACAGCAGCACTTACAACTGCTGCACCTTCAACTACCACACCCACACCTGCTGCAACTTCAACTGCTGCACCTACCACTACCACAACCACAACTGCCACACCAACAACTGCTACAACTACTTCTGCCACAACCACAACTGTTGCACCTACAACTGCTGCACCTACAACTACAATAACCACAACTGCTGCAAGCACAACTGCGGCACCAACAACTGCTGCACATACAACTGTTGCACCTACAACTGCTGCACCAACAACTACCACAACCACAACTGACACACCTACAACTGCTGCACCTACAACTACCACAACCACAACAGCTGCACCTTTAACTGCTGCAATTACAACTGCTACACCTCAAACAATCACGACCGCAACTGCTTCACCTACAACTACCACAATCACAACTGTTGTACCGACAACTGCAGCACCTACAACAATTACATCCACAACTGCTGCACCTTCATCGACTACAACCACAACAACAGCACTTACAACTGCTGCACCTTCAACTACCACACCCACACCTGCTGCGACTTCAACTGCTGCACCTACAACTGCTGCACTGACAGCTACCACAACCACAACTGTCGCACCCACAACTGCTGCATCGCCAACTACCACAACCGACGCACCTACAACTGCTGCACCAACAAATGCTGTCTCAACAACTACCATACCAACAACTGCTGCACCCACAACTACCACAACTGCACCTAGAAGTGCTTCATCTACAACAATCGAGACCACAACTGTTGCATCCACAACTACCACACCTACAACTGCTGCACCTACAACTGGTACACGTACAACAATCACGCCCACAACTGCTGCACCTACAACTACCACAGCCACAACTGCCTCAACAACTTCTGCATCTGCAACTGCTGCACCTACAACAATCGCAATCAGAACTGCTGCATCCACAACGATGACAACCACAACTACAGCACCTAAAACTACTGCACCTACAACAATTGCACCTACAGGTACCACACCCACACTTGATGCACCTACAACTACCACAACAACAATTGCAGCAATTGCTGCTCAAACAAGTACCACACCAACAACTGCTGCACCTATAACTACTGCACAAGCAACTGCTGCTCCTTCAACTGCTGCTCCTACAACAATCCCATCCACAACTGCTGCACCTACAATTACCACAAACACAACTGCTGCATCTACAGCCACCACAACTGTTGCACCAACAACTGCTGCACCTAAAACAATCTGGACCACCACTGACGCGTCTACAACTACTACAACTGCTGCACTCACAACTACCACAGCTACAATAATCACACCCACAACTACTCCACTTACAACTGCCGCGACAACAGGTGCTGCCCTAACAAATAGCGCACCTACAACAGCTACAAGTACAACTGCCGCACCCACAACTGCCTCCCTTGCAAATATTTTGTTTACAACTCCTGCCACAACAACTGCAGCACCAACCACTGGTGCACCTACACCTATCGCACCTACAACTGTTACAATTATCATGACCACAACTGCTGCACCTACAACTACCACAACAACTGCTGCACCTATAACTGCCACACTCACAACTGCTACACCACCAACTGTCACATCAACAACTGCTGTCCCAACCACTACCACACCAGCAACTACTTTCCCAACAAGTACCACACCAGTAACTGCTGTGCCTGCAACCATTGCACCCACAACTGCTGTACCTACAACTACCACACTCATAACTTCTGCACCTACAACTGCCATACCAACAACTGCTGCCCCAACAAGTACCACAGTAACAACTTCAGTGCCTGCAAACATCGCACCTACAAGTGCTGCACCTACAACTGTTGCACACACAACGGCCTCACCTACAACTGCCACACCAGCCACAACTACCTTATTCACACCTGCCACACCTACTACTATTTCACTGACAACCACTGCCCCTACAAATGAAGCACCAACAACTATCACACCCACAACTGTGATACCAACAATAATTGCAACTACTGCAAGTACAGCCGCTGCCCCAACAATTACTGCACCAACAACTGCAGCACCTGTAACAGGAACACCTCTAACTGCTGCACCTTCAACTATGGCAACAACAACTGCTGCACTGACTTCTCTTTCATTGACAACTGCAGCACCAACAACTGCTGCACCTACAACTCCCACAACAACACCTGCTGCCCCTACAACTACTAGACCAACAACTACTGCACCTAGAACTGCTCCAACTACCACACCCACAACTGCTGCTCCAACAACCGTCACACCTACAACTGTCACAACTACAACTTCTGTGGCTACAACAACAACTGCAGCAATTACTGCCAAACCTACAACTATGGCAACAGCATCTGCTGCAACTACAAGTGCTGCACCAACAAATGTTGCAGGAACAACTGTGGCAATAACTGTTGCTTTTAAAACTGTTGCCCCTACAACTACTCCATCAACAACTGTGGCACCCAGGACAGCTATTACTGTCACATCAATGGCTGATGTAGTTACAACAAGTGTTGAACCCACAGCTGTGGCAACTACTGCTACACCCTTAACTGCTATATGGACAACTGCTGCAACTACAACTACGACTGCCACACCCACAACTGCCACAACCACCTCAACAACAGTTGCAGCAACAACTGCTGAACCTACAACTGTCGCAAGAGCAACTGCTGCAACTACAACTATTGCACCAACAACTGCTGCACCATCAACTGTGATATCAACGTCAAGCGTGGCTACAACAACAGCTACTGCAACAACTGCCCCATCTGTAACTGCTGCCCCTACAACTGCCGCACCAACAACTGGTGCACCTTTGACTGCCATACCTAAAACTGCTGCCCCTACAATTACCACACCCACAACTGCTGAAGCTACATCTGCCACAACCACAACTGCTGCACCAACAATTGTTACACCTACACCAACTGACACAACTACAACATCTGTGGCTACAACAACACCTGCAGCAACAACTGCTGCACCTCCAACTCTATCAACAGCAACTGCTGCAACTAGAAGTACTGCGCAAACAACTTTTGAACAACCAGCTGTGGCAACAACAACAACTGCTACAGCTACAACTTCTGCACCTATAACTTTTGCACTTTCAATTGTCTCGTCAACAGCTTTGGGTACAACAGCAACTTCTGCAACAACTGCCACACCCACAAACACAGCTACACCAACTGCACCTGCCACTGTTGCACAAACAACAGTGGGAACGACTGCTGCACCAAAAACTGCTTTAACTACAACTGTAGCAACCACAACTACTGCTGCAGCTACAAGTACCACACTGACAACTGCTGCACCTGTGTCTATGGCAAAAACAACTGCTGGGACTAATACTGTTGAACCTACAACTGTTACACCAATGACATCTGTGGCTAAAACAACAGCTGCTGCAACCATGTCTGCACCTACAACTATGGCAACTGCTGCACAGACAACTGTTGCACCTACACCATTCACACCAACAATTGTGGTAATAACAACTGCTGCACCAACAAGCGCTGCACCTAGAACTGTAGCAACAAGTGTCGCACCAATGACAACTGTGGCTAAAACACCCACAGCTGCATCAGTAACAGCCACTGCTGCCCTATCAACAGCCATATTGCCCACAGCTGCTCCAACAATGCCCACAGTTTCAGCAGCATCAACCACAACTGCAACGAGAACTGCTGCTCCAAAGACAAGCACCGTAGCCCCAGCAGGAACCAACACTATACCAATAAAAACCCCAGATGTCCCATCAACAACTACACCTGCTCCAGCAACAACTATCACAACTGCCCCGACAGTTGTCCATGGGGCAACACCTATGATTGCCCCAGGAGGAACCTCAGCAGCCCCAGCAGTAACTACAACAGTAGCACCAGTTGTGGATGACACAGTAGCAGCAGCTACAGCAGCACCACCACCGGCAGCAGGACCAGAGCCAACAACTCCTGCCTGCTCTGCAGTCATCAACAAAACAAGTTTCCTTTTCGTCATAACAGTTACAGTACTTCATTGGCATTAAGAATTCCAGACAAGGGACTTGAACAACGAACTAAATACCACCAAAGAGTTAATACAAAGACTGACGGACCACTAGATGTAATTTATTCCACTTATTTATCATATCTGTACCTTTAGATGATTTTGAGATTGTTAATCTGAACATGCTCCACCTGTGAGTAAAATTATGTTTTTTTATGTTTAGAATTTTAGGAAATATATTTCAATCACACACTCATGACTTACACTGAATCAAACAATATTCTTCAAATTCAAACCAGCTTACATATGTGTTTTCCTCACAGCTATTATCCAGCCATGCAGTGGCCACAACATGAATAGCTGTGTAGTAATTAGTAATGTAATCAAAGAGATATTGACTCAACTATTGTGAGGCCATAGTTTGGGGATTTTTATTTGACTGAGTCTCTGTTATTAACTCCACTGGATGCAAACACCATGGCTGTTATTGCACAGGTTTATATTAAGCTATTAAAAGTATTAAAGCATACCATGGAAATCCCCTGAGTATACTTTCATTTTTATTCGTGATGCAGCATGACTCTTGTATTTTATTTTACTGCTAGTGTCATGGAAGACCATGTTGACTTGGTTTCTATTGCATGAAATGAAAATAAACATTAAGAATACACATAGGGCCTATGCCATAAAAAAAGAAAAAGATTTCTGACTAACAAATCATTTTAAGGAGCGTTAATAGCTTATAACAACAAAACATGTTGGGTTTATGAGTGAATATAAGATCAAATGTTTGCAGAAATCCAACATTTTCAGTGGAGCTACAATTCTTTTTTCTAAATTCTTTACAATTCTTAAAAATATCAAACTATGAAACAATCAAATTATCACACGTAAACACTCACTGCATGGTCTACAAATGTGAGTGATGCCAAGATTGAAAAATTGGTCGATGGTATGTCATGTTCACACCAGCCAATACTGATCCCTCTTGACATATTGCACTGCTGATTATAATATACCTCCAGTGTTGGGAGTAATGCATTACAGTAATATATTAAGGTGTATTAGCAGTAACAAAGTAATATAATATGTTACCGACAGAATTTCAGGTACTAATACATTTACAGTGTCGCGTAATGTGTTACCACCTGAAATAAACTGCTCATTGTTTTCATTTTTCATTCATCCACTCTGATCCAAACAGCTCCACTTCCCCCCGTGTGCCACCAGAAAAGAACATCCCCAAAGGTTGGTGTGCGTTGTCATGTCACTACAGACTACATAGAAGTGTGCCAGTGATTGGCACAGCTGGGTCATGCTGTACTGTTCGTTACCATGTTCAGTGTGTTTCCATTAATATAATGACGTACACCGTCTCCTGTCCTGCTTTTGCATCCTAAGGCTATCAGAAAGCAGTGGCGATAAGGAGCTGTCCGGTTTGTTTTTTTTCCTTGTCCTGGTGATCAGCACATCTGGGTGATGTTAGTATATGTTGGATGTGTTTCCATTCACATCCCCTACAACTGCAGAGCAACACCAGCACACAGTCTTGTTCTCATGCAAAACGCTGTCCGGTGCTGTTGTAACTGACCAGCACTCTGGGAAGCAGCAGGTGGGTCTTCCAGCTCCAGTGTATCGATTTGCGATCGTCATAGTGACGGACTCGCACACCAATCCATTTGTTGTGCAAACCTCAATATTTGTTTATTATGTTTCATATCATATCAAATATTGATCCATATCTCATAATTGATCAGACTTTGATCCTCTGCCTGACTCTCCCTGTGTCCAAGACTATTCATTATCATCGTTTTATCATTCGGTCTAGGCTATTAAATCATTCTATTTATTTATTTTTTTCATTTTAATACAAAGTGGTAACCACTGTATATGAATGCATGACTGGGTCAGACCTGCAGCACTGGATTTGAAATGAACTGTAATAAACTGGAGCTTCTACGATCACCTGCTGTGAAACAACATGACCCGCATCCATTTAAAATCAACATTAGTTTTTCTGAGGTCATTTTGGTGAAAGCAATGCAAAAGTAGTGAAATAAGTAATTTATTACTCTACACAGAGAGAAATATTGTAAACTGACTTATTACCTTAAAATGAAGGTAACCAGTAATATGTCATTTATTACATTTTGAGAGTAACTTGCATCCTTTTTTACAGGCATCTACCACTGTTTGCCAGGATACCTGTGGCATACCACTCTTGTTTTCGTGTCATGAGCGATTCTTAGCCACTCTGTTAGACTAACATATGGCACATAAAAAACAGTTCATTACTTCCCTCTACCACTGCCATATATCATACAATAGAGCTTGCTACTGGTATTTTGCTGCTGTGTTCAATCAACAAGTGTTGTCTAGTGCATAGACCACAGAAGGCATCTGAGTAGGGATCATATGCATTGAAACAGACATAGGCCTTTATTACTGGTGCATGAGTATTCTATTCTATTAAAGGAAGAGGGCGGGCAAGAGGGTCATTCTTGACATCGTCTCCAAAATATAAACAGTAGTAGGCATAATGCAAAGGTCAACGCTATTGTATGGGCTTGGGATCTTGCAATTGGTGCTCTTTTCTGACAATGTAAACAAATGTTGTGTAGATGATGAAGCAAGCGTATGGAACAATATTAGTATGTGAAAGCTGAGCAGTGGTGGATTGGGGGGTGGGGTAGGTAATTGTTCTTGGGCACGGTACGAATCAATCGTACCTAATATGAAAACGCCCTAAAACAATAATACATGGGAGGTGCAGTGTGTGGCTTTCCCATTTCATGCTTGAATAGACTCCAGTCTGACCAATAACCAAACCCTGAACAGGATAAACTGGCATAGACAATGGAAGGATGGATGGATGTTCTGTAAACACTGTCTCCTATTCAGTCTCCCATTATTCTGTGAGTTGTGATGAACAGACTCCAGTGAGTCAGCATCCCTCCCTGAATATTATTATAACAAATCATCTGACTGGATCTTCATGGTACTAACATTTAACCATAACAAGTTCTCAGTTTGTCAGTGCCTTGCAACATGAACCATATTGACTGTTCTAATATTACATAAAGCTCAGCTAAGTTTAGGGAACTAAGTTTTGAGGAGATTAAGGACATGGTCAGAAAACAATAACATTTTAATAATACGACCTTTATTTGCAAGAAAAAAAGCTATTTCAAAGACAACAGTTATACATGTCGTAATGCTACCCGTTGTTCGTGTTTTTTAAGTCACGAGTGACTGTTTTCTTGTTGGAAGACAAATGTGGTACAACAGTTGATCCTGCGATGTGTATGAAGTGCTTTGGTTGTATTTTGGATCTGATCTTTTGTGCTCAGTTGCATGTTGGTAAAAAGAACTGTATGTTACCAATTGTGAAAAAAACTTTAAAAATCAAATTTTGCACCAGTTCCCAAAACTTAAAAGCAAGACAAGTGCTTTACAGAGCAATTAGAATAATAACAATAATAATAATTTAAAAAACAACAACATAATAAAGTATACAGTTTTACAATACAAGACTAAAGAGAAAAAGAGATGGAAAAGGTACAATTAATTACAAAATGATTTAAAATTAAAAACAACAAAATCATCATTAAAAATAGCAAAAGAGCAGACAAGAGGTGCAAAGATAAAAAATAAACAATAGTAACATAGTAACAATAACAATAGTGCCTTTTAAAATGTTCCAAACTTCAACACATATGTTTAGGGAACTAAAGCAGGTGAAAAAGCAATATGGTATATTTCAAGTTCCCCAAAGTTAAAGGTCAGGTCTCCAAATAGAATTAGAATTAAAGGAGCTATATGTAAAAAATCTAAAGCAAACAGTCGTAAAATCCTCCTAATATGTCACAGAGACTAAGGAATAATGTTCATATAACATACTGATCTCACCGACAACAATAGTACAGATAGAATATTTGCATTTAAAAAACATTCTTACAGTCTGCAAATCATGTTTATGTTTTGAATTTGTGTTTTGGCCTGTTGTGCCACCCACCGCCGTCTACCAGTCACACAGTCAGTAGAGTCTCAGCATCAGTTACAGTTACGACTGAGCTACAGCAGCACGGCAAGCAGCATTAGCAGTGTCCCGGTACATAGCATTAGCAGCCGGCGTCTCCTCAGCTGTATCCCGGCAGCAGCGTTAGCAGTGTCCCAGTACATAGCATTAGCAGTCTCCTTAGCTGTATCCCGGCAGCAGCATTAGCAGTGTCCCAGTACATAGCATTAGCAGTCTCCTCAGCTGTATCCCGGCAGCAGCGTTAGCAGCAGAGAAGCTGGACTTGCTCGAACGGTGCGCTGGAAAACCGAAGATCAAGGACGCGGCGACGCGGCCCTGCCACGGCAGCTGCCCGTGGGCAAACAAATCAGTCTCCAGCGTGCCGCTGTCCAGCAACCTCGAATCTGTAGGGGAGCGGGGGCGGACACGACTCGCGGCAGTATTTTGAATTTGAGTGCAGTAACCGTTTTGGCCACATTCCTACATACAGCGCCTTTAATATTAGAATAGAATAGAAATTTGTCTTTGGCTCACCAAACACACGAAACAACAACACAGAAAGTGGACGCACAGTTTGTAAAACAAACAAGAGACAAGGCCATTAAAAGATTTTACACATTAACCTTTTCAGGAGAATAAGTATCTTCATCAAGTGAAAAGCTGAGCTAAAATCCACAAATAGAAACCTGGCATACCCTTTAGGATGCGCAAGTTGTTTCGTAACTGTATTAAAGCAGTGTCAGCACAGCATTAGCTGGCCAGACACATTCCATGGTTTTACACAGTATGGAGGTTATTGCAATAGGCCAGGCATCATTTGGCATACTTGCACCTGTCTGAGAATTTCCTCAGGGATGGCTCTCTCTCCATCTGCTTCTCTCTTGATCAGCTTCTTTGCATCTGTGGTGGTGGCAGGCGTATAATAATAAAGAAGTACAATCTGTAGTTTGAACAACAGACACCGAGCCGGTGAAAATGCTCAGTGGATGGCAGGACAAAGTTTTGTTACCTACAGAACTATCACTCTAAGATCTGCCCATTAATGTTTTCTTCCCTCTCATGCTTGGCTGTTATTACCAGTTACAAATTTGCCCTCCACTTTATCTTAAAATCAGTTTTTGCTTTGAAGATTTCCCTTGTTGTTTCTTTTTCCTCACACAGTAATTCCATATTACCAGTACACAAGGCAACTTTCTTTTCATTAAGACAGGTTTGCAGCTGTGTTGATGGCCTGGATTTAATATTTGGGAAACAATGTTAGCCAACTATGTCTAAAACTATCGGAAGAATAACATGTGTGATGTGATCTAGTGTCTGTGAGTTTTTTCAGCATCCTGACAGCACTGAAAGAAGAAATTCCAATCTGTCTCCTGGAAAAGGTCCCTGCGAGCTCTGTACACCTGTCAGACCACACCTGTATTTGCTTGGTGAGTGATTTCACTCTTTTCACCAAAGCTTTGTATTTGGGCAGGTTATGAATTACATTGTGGTCAGATTTCCCGAGGGGAGGTCTGCACACAGCTTTATAAGCATCGAGGATATTCCCCACGACAGTCCACATATTACTCGAGGTAAGGCAGGCATTCAGATTAATTACATGAACTAAAATCCCCAAGATTTAATACAGGTTGGTCTGCAGAGAGAGTGAGTATTGTTTTTACTATATAATGTTGTCATTGTAATTTTCTGTTATGTTTCAAAACATTGCATAAGTTTAAAACCATGTTTATTAGCAATTTTCACAAGGGTGGGGGGGGGGGAGTTAAGAACATTATTTGAGCTGTGAAAAAAGCCATACAGAAGAATAGGGTTAAAAAGGATTTTCTCTTTAGTTATTTAAAAGTAATTTCTTACAGCTTTTATGTGCAAGTTTTACTGTAATTTATTCTTCTGAGACCCAACAATTTATATTTGCCCTCAGAAGGTAACGTGACACTGAGGCCTTTATTTCAAATACCGTACATGCAGTCCTGATGTATTGTAAGAAGCACATCCTGGACTTTTTATGGGTGTGACCAAAAGACCACATCCTCTCTTTTTAAAACGCGGAGAACTGCAGCAAACACATTTTATGGCAATAAGTGATTAAAATGTTTAAAGATATAGTCTCTGTTCTTCATGAAGTTGTTTTTTTAATTATAAGGGTCTTAGCTATAGCCTATTAAGTCTTTAGAAAGTGTATGTTCATTTTAAGACTTTCAGAGTACACATTACAATTTTTTTTATTCACTACCAGAATGTGCTCACAAATTTAATTAACTGGTGCTCTGATGCTGTTGAACACGTTAAAGTTACTATACTGATATATTTTTGATGTCTTCACTCACTTTTTAAACTTCCAACCACTTTTGATGCCGTTTTTTGATGATGAGAAGTTTAAAAAGGTCAATCTCCTTTTAGTTCCACATTCTTACAATGTACTTCTGACTTGTACATGAAGTGATTAAATGCAGATTTCAATAAGGAAGTAGATCAGAAATGTCACAAAGTCCAAAGCATGTACAACATTGTCGATATTTACACCCCTGGCAGTAACAAACCCAAAGTCACAGTCACTCAGTTAATATGTTAAATGTCATGTCAGAAAAATGTTATGACATAGTGGATGTGTTGATTTTATCACTGTAATCAAAAGGTTCTTACTCACACCTTTAACCGTGACGAGAGTTACCATTACTCATACCTGCACGTTTCAATGGCTTTGTCTTCAGGCTGATGTCATCTCATGTATGTTGCTTATAAAAGAAGAAGTGAAGTCAGAGAACATCACAACTTCATTCCCTGCGGTGGACAGCATTCAAGCAGAGAATATAAACCTGTAAGTACTTCTTCATTGTTTTTATATTACTCTAATATGAATCAATCGTTTTTTTTTAATTATGTATTGAATTATGTCAATGTTTAACTGATTATTTGTTAATATCTCAAGTCTGATTTTTCAACTTTTTATGGTCCAATAACCTATTGTCTCAATATAGTTTTTAACAGTCAATAAAGTACATATTTTATACAGTCTACTTATAAAAAGGACTTCAAATATTCTGCATTGTTTTACTATATCATATACTAACCCTAACCGTGCACTTTATGTATGGCCCCCAGGGTGAATATGGATTTATTATTAAAATGCCTTATTATTAATATTCTAAAATGTAAGCCTGGAACTTGTTTGAACACACATGTCATAAAACAGGGTTATGAAAATAAGAGATGATCTTGTAAACAATTAATTATCAGTTTGTTTTCAGGATCATCAAAGTCATGTAAAGTTGTAGATAGGTGGGTATCCGTGCACAGCCAGTAGGGTCAGGTGCTGGTAGGTGGCAGGAATATGAATATAACAAAAATAGGAATAAACCTCCGCACATTGATATGTAGACTTCAAAAAAATGTAATTCATAATTAACTTGGGATTGTATCATGGTTGTGATGCACTGATTCAAGTCTTAAAACAAAGGTGGACGAGGGGCATAAAGTGGGCATGGGCTCAGTAGATCTTCTCTACGTCTGGCCCTCTTCCTTGGAACACACCCATCTTCAGACTCAGCCGTCATTTTGATCTCAACTACGCAACTGTACAGTTTCTTGAGCGCTTCTTGCCCTGTTGTGACGCTATTGTGTTAAAACAATTCATCCACAGACAGACATAGAAACTAGCAAAACACTAAAAATGGCCTTTGTGTTATAGTTCCCACTACAATAGTTGTCAGCAGTACCACATTTTGCTCTGATGTCACACACACACACCTAATTACAAAATGAAAACAGTACCAGCCTTTGTGACATTGGCGGAGCTGGTAATCATTCTTCACCTGTTATCTAGCAGGGCGGAGCCAGCAGTAGTCAGAGGCATGTTATTTCTTGTGGGTTTTTTTGTTTTGTTTTGTTTTGTTATTTTAATGATAGATAGATGAACTGAAAATATCAGCAAGCAATTTAATCGTCTCCTGCTCACTTAATTTACTCATAATTTTGTGTTTCAGAGAACCGAGAGGAGAAACTACATCCGCATTAACATGATTGCAAAGATTTGTGTCATCCTCCTTCTGTTTGTTGGTGAGAGAAAGTTTAATTCCTAATAAAGTTGTTAAATGAGTTTGAAATGTGGAATTAGACGCATAACTGATCCAGCAATTTCTAATTAAAACAGCCACTGGCAACGCACAGACCACTGCAGCAACAACCACAGCTGCAGCAACAACTGCAGCAGCAGCAACAACTATGGCTGCAGCAACAACCACAGCCGCGCCAACAACCACAGCTGCAGCAACAACCGCAGCAGCAGCAACAACTACGGCTGCAGCAACAACTACTGCTGCACCAACAACCACGGCCGCACCAACAACCACAGCTGCAGCAACAACCACCACGGCCGCACCAACAACCACAGCTGCAGCAACAACTGCGGCCACCGCAACAACAACTACTGCTGCACCAACAACCATGGCTGCAGCACCAACTGCAGCTGCCACAACAACCAAGGCTGCATCAACTGTGGCTGCAACAACCACGGCTGCAGCACCAACCACATTGGCAGCAGCAACCACAGCTGCAGCAACAACTGCAGCTGCCACAACAACCAAGGCTGCATCAACTGTGGCTGCAGCAACCACGGCTGCAGCACCAACCACAGTGGCAGCAGCAACCACAGCTGCAGCAACAACTGCAGCTGCTGCAACAACCATGGCTGCAGCACCAACCACAATGGCAGCAACCACAATGGCAGCAACCACAGCGGCAGCAGCAACCACGGCGGCAGCAGCAGCAACTACAGTGGCAACCACTGTCTCCTCCTCCTCCCTCATCAACCAAATCAGTCTCATTTCAGTTGTTGTGGCTGTGATGACACATGTGCTTCGCTCATGTTGTTGAAGGTGCTAAGAGCAGTTCTTATCCTGTGAATGAAGTCATAAAAATTGAAAGATTTGTTTGAAGTTTTTAGATGCTGTAAATAAGCTAATATGATCATTTATTATATTGTTTGATGTATGATGTGTTTTTGTACTGTTGGTCAGAAATCACACTGAACCCTCCCGGAGGTGTCTATAATCTATCCGGACATCTGTGATGGCAGAAATCTGTAATATTGTGATTCAGAGGCCAGTGAGTGAATGTATCTAATGTTGACTTAATCTGAAATAAACTAAATATTGAGATATTGTCTGTAATCACATATTTTTTCCAAGAGTCAAGTCAATTTTATTCATATAATAATTCACAATATAAGTTGTCTCATGACACTGTTCATATGGAGCTAGTCAAGACCACACTCTTTAGCAAGGAAAGCGACAGTGGTGAGGAAATTGAATGCAGAACCAGACTCCTGGTCTCGGCCTTCTGCTTTGGCTGGTTGGCTTGAGAGATAGTATACAGTAAACTTATTCAGCTGTCAGTCATTACTTTAATTTTTGTTAAAGTTAAGCATTTCTTGCAAACATGAAAGATGTACGAATAAATGAGCTACAACTAAAATTAAAGTTTTGCCTCAAGTTTGGCATTTTGGCCATCGCCATCTTGAATTTTTGGAGCCAGAAGTGACCATATTTGGATGAGAGGGTGGAGGTGTGGAGAAGTGAGGGGCAGATCTGACCTACAGACTGTGGTGACGCTACACCTTGTCACTCAAAGCAGGCCTTTTAAAGCCTTGATAAAATATAAACGAGTGAGTTGTATAAAAATCCACCCCCTGTACATTTGTCATAAGTCATTAGCTATAGAGACCAGAACCGGCTGTAAACATGTTTATTTCCACTATAATATTGGGCATTTCAACATGGGGGTCTATGGGGATCGACCCTCAAGTGGCCATTAGAGGAACTGCAGTTTTGGGCACATCCAGGTTGGCTTCATTTTCCAGGTTGTTGGTGGCATAACCCAGATGTCCTCCAGCTCCTCGTGGGTTAACCTGATGTGTTCCCATACAATATCATAACCTAGCCAGTACGTTCAGGAGATATCAGACACTTCACCTCCTTACCTGTCTCTTTTTACCATTAGGGTTCCACAGTTTTGCTCTGATTTCTGAGCTCCTTACAGTTACTAAGATTGAGCCCAGACATACAATAAAAATGATAAAAACAAATGGTAAATACCCAGCAGCATTACTGTGGACTTTTGGGCCCGAAGTGTATTAAAAGCACTACAGAATCTTCAACAGAGGGACCTCCAATGTGAATAGCAGCAGCATCCTCTGCTGGAGGAATGATGATCATACATGACCCAAACCAATGCAAATCTGTGTACAGTAATGCACAACCAAGACAAGACAGAGTAGGTTTGTAATGAAAAATGAAACGTGTATTTCAAACTCTGAAGCACTTCAAATTATGTCTTGGTGAAGAAATGCAAGAAATCATTATTTTAAGCCACAACAATGTCAAAGCAACCATCCAAAACTTTTTAAAAGATATTTTCATGGTAAGTATTTCTTCAAATCAATGGGCTTGAGATCAAATCAGTCTGTCAACTTGACAATGAAAAGACAAGGGAAGCATCCAATTTTTTTTCTTCACAGGGCCTACCCCTTTTTTTTAATGATAAAGATTGGAGGCCACTTGATCAAACTGTTTTATTTGTTAATTAAAGTCAGCAGAGCATGCAAAAATAGCAAAATATTTTGCATCTCTTTGAAGTAGTTTGACACCTAGTTTGAAGATTATAACTCTATTAAATAGCTATTAGTCATTGTTATCAGCTTTGTAGATACATGTTAGAAGGCTCCTGCTACATGGACTAGTATGTTTAGAATGCCATTATCACCTTACTAAGCAGCTGTTGGCAAAACTTTATGTTTCAACAACCCTGTAATTAATGTGTAGTTATGTTTAGGTACAAAAACCACTTGGTAAAAGATCATGTTTTGGCTTAAAACACCAGTGTTTGGGGGCAAAAACAAAGCTGGAAAAGCAGTGATGACTAGCTGAAAAACACCCATGTTTGGGGGCAGATGAAGCTGGAAACAGTGACAGATCGCTAAAGGGGGACATAGAGGAGGAGTACAGGAGAACAGTCAACGACCAGCGCTCTGTTCTTTTCTGTGGCCTGCTGGGGAGCAGGTGCCCGTTCAGCAGAGAGAAAAACAGAGTAAACAAACTTATCAAGAAGGCAGGCTCTGTCCTTGATTCAGTTCAGCAGGTGGCGGAGAAGAAGATGCTCGCCAAACTGAGGTCAATAATGGCCAATCCAGCACACCCACTCCATGCTCTGGAGGTGATTAACTGCAGCACCTTCAGCAACAGGCTGCTGGCACCAAGGTGCAAGTCTGAGCGCAGCAGAAAATCATTCCTACCAGCTGCTATTAAACTGTACAATGCGTAATCATCAGCTGGGTGACAAGATCACACAAGGGACTCTTTTTATCAATTTTTAGCTTATTTATTCATCGATGGGTTTTTTTTAATTTCCTGTAAAGGATTATTAAAGTTCTATCTTATCTTAACTGAAGTTCTATCTTATCTTAAAAAAACACATTTGGGGGCAGATATGCTGTTGCAAATGCAGTGATGGGTCACTAAGAAATAACCTTGTTTGGAGGTAGAAATGCAGCTGGAAACACAGTGACGGGTTGCTATTTTTTAATCTCATGTGGTGTTACTGTTTTTTTTCCCCGTTAAAGGGGTTTTTTGGGGAGTTTTTCCTTATCCGCTGCGAGGGTCATAAGGACAGAGGGATGTCGTATGCTGTAAATCCCTGTGAGGCAAATTATGATTTGTAATATTGGGCTTTATAAATAAAACTGACTGATTGATTGATTCCCCAGGGGTCAATTTTAGGTTATTGTTATTGTTTAATCTGTACATGTTGCCCCTGGGTCAAATTATCAGGAAACACAATGTTTGCTACCATAATTATGCTGATGACACACAGCTGTATATTTACCTGTCCCCCGATAACCTGAGCCCTATAGACACGCTTGCAGACTGTATCAAGGATATAAATAGCTGGATGTCATGTAATTTTCTACAATTAAACAACGATAAAACGGAAATCATGGTTATCGGGGCAAAAGCACACAGACAGGAAATATCTTTTAAATTGTCAGAACTGGCTCTGGAAAATGTTACACAGGTCAGAAACCTTGGCGTCATCATTGATTCTGATCTCACCTTCCAGAGCCACATTAGCAGCATAGACAAAACTGGTTTTTATCATTTAAGAAATATTAATAAGGTTAGGAGCTTTTTATCCCAGGATGACGCTGAAAGAGTGGTCCATGCTTCTATCTCCGGTCGGCTAGACTACTGTAACGCACTGCTCACTGGAATACATAAAAAGCATCTTGATCAACTGCAGCTACTCCAGAATGCAGCTGCTAGAGTTTTAATGAGGAAAATAAAATACTACCATATAACACCTGTGTTGAGGTCATTACACTGGCTCCAGGTAAATTTTAGAATTGATTTTAAAATTTTAATACTGGGTTTTAAGGCCCTACATGGGCTAGCACCTCAATATGTGTCTGACATGCTTGTGAGTTATGAACCAGGTCGACCCCTCAGGTCATCTCGAACAGGCCACCTACATTTGGGGGTAGACATGATGTTGGAAACACAGTGATGGGTAGCTAAAAAACACCCACATTTGGGGGTAGAAAAGCCACTGGAAGGTCAGTGACAGATCATGAAATAATCAAGTTTTGAGGTAGAAATGCTACTTTAAATGTCACACCATCCTGTCCGCCTCTTAGTGACAAAGTCAGCCCATATACCTCTCGCCTCATAATGCTTCAAGCAGAGGACCTGCCCCCCCCATTCCCAGGCCTGCCAGGTACACCCATTCAGTAGTTTAGCCATGCATCTAATGCAATCTGTTTATTTATAACTTAATCAGCCAATAAATCTGTCACTGTGCCATCCAGTGTCTCTCGTTATTGAATTTATAGGCTCATTTGAAAGCTTTATTTCCCGCTGTTTATGTGATTTCCTCCGATAAAAGGAATAGCCCAAGAACACAGCCGTCATCCTTCACTATGCTGCTAATTTACACAGGACTAAGAACATGGAATAAGAAGCCCTTCAGCAAAACACTATTTCATTCTGGGCACCTGCCAAGTTTAAGTGTATGGATGTGTTCCTGATAAGAGAGCGTACTGGCTCGGTTAATCTGCCCACACAAATCAAGATTTTATTTTTGGTTTTATTCATTTGAAGCAAAGTCTTCATTAAGAGCAAATAGAAAAGCCTCTGGCATCGATCCCAGCCCTTATCAGATTACCAGCATAACAGGTCACAGTGCAGCCTGAGGCATCTCATACAGAGTGCAGAGCGAATAGTTTAGGGTGCCTGGGAGTGTGAATGTTCTCAGTGAATAGACAGATGTCGCAACCACTAGTTCAGGGTGTGTTTGTGGTGCGGATAGTACTATGCCGCTAATATATAGAGCCAGCTGATTGTTTAGGAGGTATGGGACAATGCACACAGTCGCTGTGTTGTTCAGGGTTAGAGAATGTAATCCTGTAGAACATGAAGGATATAAATCTGATGTGCAGAGTTTGCAGTGAGCTAACAGGCAACAGCCAGTTTTGCTCTTTTTGTTTCGAAAACTTATATATTCTGGGTATGTTGTGCAAAGAGTCATTAAAATAAAACTGCAACTTAAGCGCTGTTCTGTGGCCTGTCTGTGCGTTTGATGGGGCTCTCAGTCTGCCAAACGGAAGGGTTATGTAGAGGGGGTCAGGGTGTGAGGGGTCCGACCTATGTGAGAAGACTGCCTGAGTGGATGTCACAAAGATCGGTATGGGGAAGCTGATGATCCTCTCAGCCATCTTGACAACCCGCTCCAGGTCTTTATTTTCAGCTGTGGTGCAGCCAGAGTACCACACAGTACAACAATATGTTATTATGATCTCAACTGTACAGTGGTAAAAGCAGATCAGAAGTTCCAGAGGAAGCCTGTTACATTTCAGAGTCCCCAGAAAGAACATCCTTTGCTGGGCTCTTTTGTTGATGTGTGCACCCCCATGAACTTAAAAATTGCAACCCTCCACCTCTTCCCAGTTGATGTACAGTCCACTGTGATGAGTTTTTTTGTTTTTCCTAAAGTCAATTATCATTTCTTTTGTTTTTTCTGTACTGAGGATGAGGTTGCTGTCTCTGCTCGAGGTGCACAGGGTCTGGACTTCCCTTCCCTGAAAGCTGTTTCTGTTAAGCCTAAGCTTAATAAATGAAACTGAATCCACAATGCAGCTCTCACAAAAACAGTTTTTATTCACAAAGAGTCAATGACGAGATGAGGGGGGAAAACTCCAGGGCTGGGGAAACTTCCAGGAAGGAAAACAGGCGGCTGGCAGAGCGTGGCAAAAACAGAACGGTGGATATGGCAGGGCACTGAGGACAAGGAAACAGAGACACAGGTTAGCAAAAAATGAAAGTTACAAGATCCAAAGAACAAGGTTTTAAATAACGCAGCAAAAAGGCTGAGCTGGTTACCACTGGAGGACATTCAACAAACTAGCAATGAGTGGAGAATGAGACCAGGGGCCTGTATCACGAAGCGAGATCAACCTTTCCTGGGTTACCCAGACCTATCCTGGGTTGACTAACCCTAACAATGGCAATCAGGATAATCGGTATCACAACGCTGGATATCAACTCGGTAACTCAACCCAGGGTTGCTTTATCAAGAGCCGTGAAGGCGCACGCAGCGGACCAATCACAATCATGAGAGAAG
>NC_065527.1:30310368-30344011 GCF_006386435.1 Epinephelus moara | reverse complement strand
AACTTTCAAATCAAAATCAATCAAATGAATTAAACTTCCCGTCATGACTGGGCTGCATTTCTGTCAGCGGAGTCATTTTTTTCTGAACAGCTGATTGGACAGTGGGTGGTGCTTTTTATAGGATCTGATTCAACCCTGAACTTACCCTGCTCCGGAGCAGGATAGCCGTTCAGAGTAAGTTACCATGGTGATCTACTCCAATAAGAACTGAACCGGCTTCGTGAGACCGAAAACGAAGGGTTAACCCTGAAGTTACCATGCTAAGACATTAATCCTGCTTCGTGATACAGGCCCCAGGTATTTGAGCTGCAGCAGAGGTGAGTGGCAATCAGCGGTGATTCAGTTCAGGTGGTGGAGGAGGAGATGCAGCAGAGAAGTAGGCCAGCCATACCCAGCCAGTCACAGACAGGGAAGACAAAAAGCAAAAAACAGAACAAGCAGGGAGGGGAACAGAGCACACAGGATCCTAACAGTTTCATTATTGTTTGATAAGAATACCACTATGGTTGTGTCATCTGCGAATTTGGCAGTATAATAATAAGGCAGTTGGTATTGTGGGAGGCAGTGCACATTACTTCAGAAACATTGATATGACATATGTGAAATGTACAAATGTAATGTAAATGTGTATCCGTGGTTTGCAGAAATGTGCAATGCATATGTACATATTCTTCTGGGGACTGGGCTGACTGACGAGGTGCAGAGGCGTTCCTTAAAACTTCAGGCAAGGGATTTAAATGTGACAGAGAGACACTGTATTAAGTATTTAATATTCCGGTCCGCCAGTGTGCTTCACTTACCACCAATTCTCTGACAACACTCAGAATTTCACTGCAACTGCGTGTGATTATTAGTGCTGATTTTTGCAGTAAGGCTCATTTGCATGGAAAGGGTCCAGTTTTGTGCCAAATGTATTCACATTACCTAATCAGAATACATGCAGATAGCTCACGAGCACCAAGATGCTATTTGTTTGGCAGCACAGTCAGAGGTGCATTTCAAAAGCTGCGCAGTCCTTTTGTGTATCTGCTCGTCAGTGCACAGTTCCACATACTGGCAGGGTGTTGCCCAATAAAACCACAGGCTGTATTTGTTGGCCAATGAACAGTTGATCTGCAACAGCTGGAGGGAAGAGGAAGTCACTCTGACTGTCATCATTAAGAAAACATGTTCTGACCGTGAGTCTGGGTGCGATGGAAGCCTTCCAGACATCATTCAGGGTTGTACTGCTGTGCAGCATATCTGTTAGGAACACCAGCTTACAGTGTTTTGTAGTTGCACGATGTGTGCCTGCAAAATTACATTTTCACATCAACAGAAAGTTGGATATTTCATTTCACGGTTGGCTGCCCTGATGCTCATATGAACATTTAGCTAAACTCGAGTGATGAAAGTTCATTAAGTTGCACTAAAATGAGAATTAATTCTGCAAACTCTGGAGAAACTCCATAAGTCAATCAACATACTTAATGTCCCTGCAGGATCTCACTGAGTTTTTATTGGATTATTGACTGAATGACTGAACATTAGCTCCCTCAGGAATACTTACAAACATCTGTCTCCATAATGGAGTTACTTCTCAGTGAACTCCTGCAATAATTAAAAATGAGATGCCAGTTGTAAAACATTATACTGTTTGATGAACTTACTGATAATCAGAACAGTGACATGCAAACGTTTAGGCACCCCTGGCCAAAAGTTATTTTACTGTGAATGGTTAAGTTAGTAGAAGATTAACTGATCTCTAAAAGGCAATATCAAACCCCCGTTTGACTGCAAAAGACCTGCAGGAAGATTTATCAGACTCTGGAGTGGTGCACTGTTCTACTGTGCAGTGACACCGGTACAAATATGACCTTCATGGAAGAGTCATCAGAAGAAAATCTTTCCCATGTCCTCGCCACAAAATTCAGCTTCAGAAGTTTGCAAAGGAACATCTAAACAAGCCTGATGCGTTTTGGAAACAAAATCCTCCAAACAAGAACTGAAAGACTGCTGGTTACAAAAAGTGTTTAGAAGCTGTGATACTTGCCAAACGGGGCGCTACTAAGTACTGATCATGCAGAATGCCCAAACTTTTGCTTCAGGTCCTTTTCCTTTTTTGTTATTTTGAAACTGTAAAAGACTGAAATTTAGTTCAGTTCAAATAAACACAAGAAATTTATTTGGAAATCAGATCATCTTTTACATTTTGGGGTGGGTGACAAAGGGTGCCCAAACTTTTGCATATAATGTTTGTGTCACAAGTTACAGTGAGGATTAAAATTTAGTTCAGGAATCTCTCTGAGTCTCATTTCTGCAGTCAGGACATTAGACACTTACTCATGTATCCTTTATTTACCTGAATGGATTCTATAATGTAATTTAAGGCTGGATCTTTTGACTTTGGCTCTAAAAGGTGGTTCTGAATTGAATTATTTCTATATCGAAAAAAAAATGGTGCATCCATAAAAATGGGTTTTCTTCTCCAGATTTTGTCATAAAAATTGCTGGAATTTTAAGTAGTCACATCTTGCAAATCTTGGTGGCACGGTGGTGCAGTGATTAGCATTGTCACCTTACAGCAAGAGGGTTCCCGATTCGAAAACCCCACCTCTCATCCCAACAGGATATATTAATTGAACAATTGAACATATGAAAATTAAATTATTTAATACATCTTGCAAATACTGAGGGATTTTGAGATAAAAGACTCACTTGAAACACAGCAATGACTCAATAAAAAACAACTGGTTCTGCTGTTTGTAGGTCTTATACAGTAGTTTACAGTGTGAAGGGACCCACAAAAATTTGCTTGTAACAATATTTTTAAAATCATTACCACATCAAACTAATGTTCCTTTTATTTCTTCTACAAACACCCCACCCCCCAGATGCTTCATGTGACTTTTATTCAGTGACAACCTTCACGTGAACACTTCATGCCTTTAAAGAGCCGCTTGTGGTTTGATACAGTAAATCCTTTAATTGCTGCCTTAAAGGTTCTCAGTGTTTCTTCCTGCTCCAGATTTGGATTTGCTGAAGAGACTGTTTTTGTACAGCTGTGACTTAATGAGATTTAACACTTCCTCCGCCACCACGTGTCACGGGTAAATATTGTGCTTTTTTTATTTTTCACAACCACAATTCTCACTGAATAGCTGTTGTTGGTTAGCTGTTCACACTTTCACAATGAGTTAATGCAATGCCTGAGGCATTTTGTTTTTGGGTTGTCTATCCATCCATCCCTTTCTCATCAATACAACATCTCAAGAGTGCCTTGAGGGACTTTCTTTAAATTTGGCACAACCATCCACTGAGGCTAATGAATGAATTGATTTGATTTCTGTGGTCAAAAGTGAATGGTCAAATTCATAGTGACCTTGTTTTCGTCTTATTCTCATGACCACGATATCTCAAGAACACCGTGAGTGATTTTTTTTTCAAATTTAGCACAAAAGCCGGGCAGCACGGTGGTGTGGTGGTTAGCACTGTTGCCTCACAGCAAGAGGTTTCCTGGTTCGATCCTGGGTTGGGGAGCCCTTCTGCGCAGAGTTTGCACGTTCTCCCCGTGTCAGAATGGGTTCTCTCCGGGCACTCCGGCTTACTCCCACAGTCCAAAGACATGCAGGTTAATTGATAACTCTAAATTGTCCATAGGTGTGAATGTGAGTGTGAATGGTTGTTTGTCTCTATGTGTCAGCCCTGCGATAGTCTGGCAACCTGTCCAGGGTGTACCCTGCCTCTCGCCCAATGTCATCTGGGATAGGCTCCAGCCCCCCCGCGACCCTCAAGAGGATAAGCGGTTAGAAAATGGATGGATGGATAGCACAAAAACCCACCAGACTCAAGAATGAACTGATTAGAATTTGGTGGTCAAAGGTCAAAGGTCACTGTGACCTCACAAAACATGTTTTTGGCATGAATTCATATGGTACTTATTACAAAATTTCACACAATATGATAATATGATAAAATGATGAACTGATTACAGTTTATATCCAAAAGGTCAAAGGTCAACTTCACAGTGACATCATAACATTCTGCATAAAACTTTTTTTTTTGGCCATTATTCAATGTCATTACTCAGGAACAGAAGGAGAGACATTTGGTCAGATGCTGAATTGGTTACTCTAATCTAGTCCACCTTGAAACTGCTGATTGTATAGATCTTCTGTGCTGCTGGGGGGAAGATGTGTGTGAAGCATCCATGTTGTCACAGAATGGATGAAAACTTTAAGAGAAACCTGGCGGGTTCACTGAGGCAAACAAATGCGGTACGGTAATTCTAGTGAAGTAAAGCTGTGGAGGTATAGACAAATCTGCCAAACATTAACATTCATCTGCTAAGTCATGTGATTACTCATATTAAATATACAAATATTAAATCTGGTTCAGGTTGCACTGTAAATCAGGTGTTGGTCATTTAATCCATGTTTTTCTATGATCAATTTTATTCATATTTTTTCTTTTTTGGTTGGTTTGTTTGTATTTTGTTTTTTGTTTGTTTCTGTGTCAGGAGCTCAAATCTGCATATTTTGTGCCACATATATTTAAGGTTTATTTAGATACAAAACTGGGTATATATATTAATAAAACATAATAATGGATGGATGGAGGTCCCAAGTTCAGAATTTTTGGTTACAGAAGAAAAAGAGATATTTCTATTTTGTTTGTCACCCATTCAATGTAATATTGATCTTATCATGATCATCTGCAAATCACACCAGCTTCGCTCCCAAAGTCTCCATTAAAAAAATCTTAAAGTGGCATGACAGAAATTTTTGCAATTTACAACCCAGTAGCCAGAATAAATTGTGGTTTGCAGAAACATACAATTCCAACGATATGTTAAATTTGTATGTTATGTGATGGCCTCTCTGCTTGATGGCTTTGCTGTGTCTGTTCTTTGTCATTCTAGTGCTGAAAACCTTGAGTGAGTGTAATTTGTCTCATGGGAAACACCTGTGCACATATATGGACCTGGTAAATGGACCTGCATTTCTATAGCACCGTTCTAGTCATCCGACCACTCAAAGCACTTCTGAGAGCAGCCAGTCTGGTGTGAACAGAGCTCCTGGCCATACTGCTTTGAGTTGCTGTTTTCAGTTCTGTTGTCTGACAGCCCAACACCTTTAACAAAACATTTACACTCATCTACTCCCTACAGATGGTTATGGTTAGGAAAAGATCATGTTTTGGCTTAAAATAAATGGTTCTGGTGGCAAAATCCAGGCTGAAAACACAGCAATGTCTCAGTAAAAAAATATCCCCTTTTAGTGGCATCATGTCCGGCAGGAAATGCAGCAATGTCTCACTAAAAACCGGTTTTGTTGTTTGTTGGTCTCGAACCAAATCTGCAGCTTGGCAGGCATTTCACCTAGGTGTCACGTCACTCACCATCCCATCTACCAAAGCTGACAAAGTCAGCTGCTAAAGCTTGTTTCACCTGAGAAACATTGTGGTTCATATGAAAGTACAAATGTGACGTATCTGTGGTTTGCATAATCGCGCAATGGGAACATTTTCTTCTAGTGACTACGCTGAATATTTTAGAAGGAAGCTGTGTTTCCAGAATGAGACTTTGGGTGGAGTCCTGTCCCGTGCAGTCTTTGTGGCCTTGTTGTCCTCAGAAAAGAACAACAGGGTGTGAAAGACAAAAGACTGACTGACTGACACACACACACACTGGGCGGAAACCGTGGAGTCACTGTGTTGTGGTTAAGTCAAGACATCAGAAAAAAAAGGACGATCATTGGCCTTTATGCACCGAACTGATGTGAAAATGGTTCCTGAAATAATATGAGAGCAAGTTCACTGGAGTGAAGAAAATCTCTTTGTGACTGTAGATTTTTTGCAAGTTTTTTTTTTTTTTTTAAACCTTAAATTTCACACATTCACACCCTAAGCTACACCAGAGCAGGCAGGGGTGAAGTTCAAGATTCAGTTCAAGATTCAAGATCCTTTTATTGTCATTCAGCAAAAACATCAGTGATGCAAAGCAGAATGAAATTATGAGCATGGTACCATTAAAAACACAGATAAATAAAAAAGAAAATCAGTATATAAAAAGACAGCTTTTATAAATTATATATATACATATATATATATATATATATATATATATATATATATGTACACACACAAATAATTGTGTTATATTGCACATACATAAAATAATATTGCACATTTGCATAGCAGCTGCCACGGCATTTAATTGATTGATTAAATCAAGGCAAATAAAAAAAAGAAAGTGGTGGTGTCACTAATGCTCCTTTTTCTCTACAGAAACACCCTGGTCACATTCACACATTCACACACATTCACAACAAAAATCACGTCAAAATGTGTCAAACACCACCCACATGTTTGATAGCAATATTATTATAACAAATTCAGCATTTAAAAATATCATATCACATTTGAATCTTCACACACATTTAAAAAACATCACAAATTACTGAAGCCAGGAGCGTAAATATAGACAGCGCAGGCAGAGTGGTTGCACTGGGACCTGTGAGGTGGGGGGGCCTCCAGAGAGAGCAGGCCCTCCAACAATGTGTTGGGCAGAGAATTGGCACTTATGAGTGACTGCCACCTTTAAAATACGCCTGTGTTCAAAGAAGAACTCTAATTAAAGGTGCCATTTGCTACATATGCCCTTGACAAAGGCAAACCCACCTAAGTCATGTATTTTTTTTTGTAAAATAGTCAATAGCATCTATAACAAATTTATTTGCTTAATCTACATAAACTATAAAAGGATTTAAAAAGTTCCTGCAGACATGTTTTAACCTGTTCAGATCCCCCATCCATTCTAATGGACACTTTTCTGGGATGTTTAGATCTATGATTGCTGTCATCTGACTCACCCAAATACACAGACTTATCTGATGTCTATAAGCCAATCACAGGGTACCACTTCACCTAAAGTTGACTGCCAGAGCCATGCCCCCTGCTTTAACAAGCATGGCTGACTGTGAGGCAAGGAGGAAGTGCAAGGCATGTTTCAGTCTAATTATATTGTTAAGTGCATACAGTAATTTGTGTTAAAGCAATTGTTAAACTAAACATGAGATCTTACATTACATACATGTCAAAAAAATCATGAAAACATTAAAGCTTCAACTCAGGAAAATATCTATCTATATCTGTGGACGAGAATCTGAATGTCACTGGAAAATGGATACTGTACAAACAGGGAAATACTGATCTAACTTGATTTTCACATGATACAATCAGCTTCTAATGCAACATACTGAATATGTTCATGGAATATTTATCTCAGGAAGTTTTCAACATGCTGTTTTCTGGAGATAATTCAGAAATTGAGGATATTTTGAGTCCTGATGACGAATACAATACAAAAATGTAAATGTAGTATGTTTTAAAGCATCACTCTATTCACTGATATGAGTAAACCATTTATGAAAAGAAAAAAACAACAACTTATGTTTAGTTTTGGTTTTATTTTTTTGTTGTTAAGAAAAAGGCTGAGACTATTTATTGTCATTTTTACTATTAGGTGGTTCCTGCGTTCAGATCCTTTGTCCACTGGAATGGACTGAAAAAAAAAAAAACACATGATAAAGTATCTCAATCCAAAAACTTTTTTCTGATGATATATGAGTGTAGATAGAATAGAAATTGACTATCCATTTTTGGTGTGTGTGTGTTTGGAATATCGTTGGGTTCTCAGTGGGTAAAGGATAAAATTTGATTCTGTTTTTCTTCAAGAGACAGTTTTATTACTTTAAGAATTCTTAGTTACTTCCTCTACCTCCTAACTGAAAAATCAAGATGCCAAAGTTTAACAGCTGGATCCCAAGATGTCTACTCCCCCCTTTAAATAACCCATTCTCAGTGTTTTTGCACACCTGTCACAAACAAAACAACTAAACAACCGGGATTCTTCACAGTGACGTCATCAATACAGGAAGTAAAACACATTTTTAAATGAAGAGGGACTTTAATGCTTTAACCTGATTCGGTCATGTAAGATGATCATTGCTCAAAATAGAAGTTAAAGATGATGTTCCATGAGTTAATGCTGACTGGATGTATAAACTGTGGTCCTCTGCTGCCCCCTGGTTTTGTTTTCAGGGACTAACAGCCTCCATGTCGCTCTTACAGACAGGTGGACACATTAACAGGGACACCTGTATAACAATGCAGCACATAAAACAAATATTCAAACTTGATTCAGTTTTTGTGCTTAGTGAGTCTGTCGATATTTATGTCTGTCTCTGATATTTAATGACTTATTCTGTGTTTATGGAGGAGCGGATCACCAGTTGCCAAAATGGGACCCAAACAGAACAAAATTAGCCTAATTTATTCTTCCAACACTTTAGTCCAGAGTGAAACATTTCAACAACTACCAGATGTCAAAGAACTACTAACAATTAAACACAGACAAAATGAAGGTTCTGGTAACTGCTCCAGATTGTATAGCTTCAAAGGTTGCCCAGAGCATTGGGTCCCTTTCGTCAGCTATACGGTCAAATTTAAGGAATCTTGGTGTTATTTTTCTTTCAATGGTCTTTTTATTACTTATCAATGATGGACAAAACAGTGGCTGTACAAGGTGAGATTCCAGAAAGGGGCACCACACTTTGTAGAAGTTACTCATTTTCCCCTGGGTAGTAAAACGGATAGTCTCTACATTCAAACAAGACATGATGTCCCTAAGCCAGTGTGATTGACATGGGACAATCTTCTTCTTATTCAGCTAAGAAACATTGCAAAGCTCATGTCTGTGGTGTCTCGACCTGAGCTAGAGATGATTATCCATGCTTTTGTGTCCTTGACTGGACTACTGTAATTCTCTTTTTACTTGTCTCAACAAATCTCAGGATTCACTTCAAGATACTTGTTCTTATGTATAGAGCCCTCCACGGTCAGGCACCTGAATGCATCAGTGATATCCTTCATCTATATATCATCAGTAGGTCTCTTAGGTCTTCTGAGCAGGACCTACTGGCTGTCCTCTGCTCCAGACTCAAAACAAAAGGGGATCATGGTTTGAAGTCATGGCTCCAACACTATGGAACTCTCTTCCTTTAGATATCTGGTCTGTGGTCTCCTTGGAAACTTAAAAAAAAAACAACAACTAAAGACCCATCTCTTCAAAATGGCCTTTGTCCCACCCTAAATTGTCTAGTGCTTGTTCCCTTGTATGTTTCTGTTTTGGGGCCTCAGTAGCCTGTATTTGCTCCATGTTTTACTTTCTTCTCGTTGCTTTGTTTTAATTGTTAGAATAGAACATATATCTTTTTTTGTCCACTGTGGGTGGAAATTTGTTTTCGGCTCACTAAAACACAAAAGACAACATTGAAAAAGCAGACAAACTCCCCTTTGTTACAGTCCTAGAGAGTTTATTCTTAGATGTACACTCTCAACCATAGTTTGGTCAACCTGAGTTTGGTATACTAATTGTAAAATCTGCTCACTTACAACACGGCCACTGAGTTTCCTGAGAAGACAAAAGAAGTCGCTGTGAGCATTTCTTGAAAATATATTCCTTTGTTTTTACTGATTGCATGTTTTATAGTTTGTTCATTGTACTTTGTGAAGCACTTTGTGAATTTGATTTCTGTGAAAGGTGCTATATCAAATAAATTAATTATTATTATTATTATTAAGAATTATTATTAAATCTGCCTGAACGTTTCCCCAGAGTAGGAAAAAAAATGTTTTTCTTTGACTTGCAGCAAAGGTCTTCAGCCATAATTGAACCACATTCATTGTAATTACACGGTCAGTGCTTTAAACCCACCGCCACCATGCACACATTTTCATAAAAGTCTTTTTATTCTAATGACCCTGTGACCTTTTGTCTGATGCCACCCTCAGGACAAACTTCACCAGTATCACCAGTATATTTGTTATTCTTGTCAGTATGATTAGTCTACGGAGCATGCTGTTAATGACTGTCTTTCTCACATCACATTTACATATGCTGTATGTTTGATAGTGTGAATATTGCTCAATATTATTTTGACAGAGGTGATATATAAGCCCCTCTTTGGGTTTTTTAATCCACTTGTAATCTTTTTGAGTTATATCATTTGAACACCACACCACACCACATCTGCTGTGAGAATCCACACTGAACAATAACGTTCTGTAAAAAGTGATGCATGTTACAGCTGTGTTGGCAGAGGAAAAGGTGACATTAGCAATCATAATCATCTTGTTGTGTTTGCTATTTTTTTTAATTGATATGTAATAACAATTATTCATGTAGCAAAATATAAATGTTGCCTTTGTGCCAAGATTACAGTAGGAGGAATAATGGCAGAGAGAAGAAGAGAAATGAAAGCTACAGGTCGAGACTGACAAAGCAGAGACATTCCTCAAAAACTTCAGAAAGGAATTCAAACGTGACTGAGTGATTCAATATCCCAGTGTGCCCGTGCTGTTGCAGTTTTCAAATGCATGCCTTCATGCGTAAATGCGCACAGTGTCTCTCTTAATGGGGACACACAGCAGCAGACAAACAGTGGCTCCACTCACTGTTATGTTCACATTTTAGAGAATGTAATTAATATTCTCCTTATTAATGATGTATTATTTTACCCACCCACAACTGTATGCGAGCTGCAGTGATAAATGTGTAATCCCTGCCTGTTGGCTGCTATTTGAAACGGGCTGCAGCTAATCAGAGTGGTATTGTATGGTTAATGTTTTTGCAAAAAAACCCTCAAAAATCAATCTCTCTTTCTTTTGCTCGCTCACTGTGTAGACTGCTGATGTGCCCACGTGGGAACCGAGATGTTGCAGACGGGCGGTTCTTGCACGTATGAATTAAAATCATGCAGGCTTCACTGCACAGTTCCATTATGTTACAGTGGACATTTGTCGTTAGTTAACTGAGAAGGTAAAATCTTTTGTTTATGCTACATTTGACTAAACTTTCAATGCCATTAGTATCGAGCACTAAGCGCTCATTCTGCATGGCCTTGTGATTTTCAAAACGGCCTAATTAGGCCTAAATGTTACCTTCTACATAGGAGATAGCATCCTGTATGTAGGAGATAAACTTTGGGCAGCAACATTCATTCAGGGCTTCTGTAGTAATTGCATATTGTGTAAAGAAATGTTTTTGATGAATACGGCTGATTTGTGAGTGCTAATCAATCAACCATCACATATATTAGCCATTACAGCTTTGTTACCTGCAGAACCTGTAAAATTCCCCTAAACTGCCTATCCAAGAAATAAACAGCAAAGTGAAAAATGTTCTTGTCCCAGTGTTTAGTACATATACATGCATTGTCTCATTTGAAAGTTAACACTGAGGTTTTTTTCCTCCAACAGTCAGACTCTCTGTGAGTGCCTCTCTCATTGAGTTATATGGGTTTTGACACACTGAAATAAAAGTTGTTTTCTTTTATGTTTGCATGAATATTTTCTTGAAAAAAAGATGCAGATGACTAGAACTGTGAGGTGTTTGCTGGAAACGCAATGGGCCATATCATGAAGCCCCACAGTCCAAATTCAAAGTAGGTAACAGTATCACAGAAAATATACATTTTACACGTTTTTCTCAGGTTTTGTCCAGGTGCTTTTTTTTCTTTTCTTTTTTTTAAAGAGGGTAAAACAATATACAGAAGGTGTGATTATGAGTGAAACCTAATCAGCATGGACATAAATGTCTATATATGCAATGAGCTCTTTCATTGACACTCCCAGAAAATCTAAATTGACAAGGGGCTGTTTTTTTCCCCTTAAGACAAATCAGGGGCGATATGTTTATTATTTCTGTACATTTATGACAGTCTATGGTGCTATGGTCTATGGCCTCCTGTGGAGCTCCTGAGTGTCAGCAACTACAAGACCCATATGACACCAGGCTAATTGCTGGCTATCAAGGCCATAGCAACAGTACTGGAAGCTCCTATCGGCTCAAGTGAGGTGTCAATGAAAAGGCCTGGAGCTTGCCTCCATTTTGAGATATGCCAGTCGATTTGTTTACATGCACACTGGGAGAAATTATGGATAATTTGTGGAGAAATATGAACGTTTGAAACAATACAATGGCAGTTTGCGGATATCTATGGATTTAATAATGTGCTTGGACTTAATATTTTTCTGGATTTAGATCATCTGGACTATTGGCAGTGTATGAGAACTGAAACTGCATTTCTGTCTGGATAATATAGATCTGTGGATATAAATTATGATTCATAGGTGAGTTATAGTTGGGGTTTTTTTGTCTGACAGAAGAGTTCATTTATTGCCACCTGCTGTGGTGGTTGTATCTTGAAATAGTCAGCATTAATGGCACTGCAAGGAGTGTGACATACAACAATATGTCATATTGAATGATATGTCATATGAGTAAACAACTTAAACAACAACAAATACAGCTGTTGTTTTACATATGATAATCATCAGAACACCTTAGGAGGACTCACAGACGGGTCAATAGACATGTTTCCATCAGCCTGTTTAGATGCGCATCTAGAAGTATTGCATTGGAAAATTATGATGGAAACGCCACAATTTGAATTAAAATCCCCTGATTTGCACAAACTAAAATACCCTCGCTTTAGACGGGTTTTGGTTGATTTGAAAAAATGTTGATTCACAAAACGGTGGATGGAAACAGTTATGTTTGAATTAAGTCTGACGTAGTGCACCTCTCTCCATGGTGATATCCACACTCCGGGTCGGGAAGGCGGTAATGCATTTACAAGCTGGTTGCCAACCGCCAGAAAACGTAGAAGAAGAAGAATGCGAGACTTGTTCTCTTTCCGGTTCTGCGGAAAACTCGTGCGAGTTCGTAGTTTTCACCAAAGTCCGTACATTTAATGGAAACACACAGGATTCATATTTCTTTTAATGCGCATTTCCCAATGATTGGAAACATAGCTATTGGATTTCCAACTTACCGTTGTCAGTCATACATGCACCCATTGACCGAGAGTGGGGCTCACAGGTGTATTCAACTATATTGATGTCTTTATTATGTCATATTTGTCAGACAGAATTCTGAGCACTACAAGTGTCATTTTTGTAGACAGCAGTGGCTTTAATTTATTGCACATTTGTCAAGCACTGTATAGCTGAACCTGTTCATGATAAATAAAATAGGCATGAATTTCAAATTTTCAATTATTTTCTGATACTCCATGGCTAAAGTACCCTGGAAATCCAGAGTTCTCGCGAGAGCACAATTTGAATTTGCTCAGCGAGTCACTCTGGCAATCAGTAATGATGCTCATTACCTATGCCCATGAAACCGAGCTGCACCAATCACATCGGTGTATCTGATATAGGCGGGCCAGAGGCGAGCTAAACAGATGACGACAGCGCTGCGACGACGAAGTCCGGAATCAGTCAGTAAACATTGCAAGATGGCTACGGATGAACACCAGTTGTTTGAAACGGCTTTGGCCGCTACAATGAACGAGTTAGACTTGGCTTTTTCTCTAAAAGAGGAACAGAAGACGGCGCTCGAATCTTTCCTTTGCAAGAAGGACGTTTTTGCTGTTTTGCCGACCGGATACGGCAAAAGTCTAATCTACCAGTTAGCTCTGCTGGTAGCTAATATGGAGCTATATTTGTGTCTTTATTACATGCAAGAAAATAAATTATATGAGAGGGAAAAAAAAAATGTTTGAGAGTTCCAAGAAAAAAACTCTCTCAAAAAACTTTTTTTAACTCTCAAATATTATTTTTTGCTATCAGTGTGAAAACATTTTCTCTCTCAAAAAAAATTGTTTCTCTCAAAACATTTTCTTTGCTCTTGTGTCAGGATTTTGCTCTCACTGTGAAAATAATGTCATGGGCAGGGCCACGTTCCTATTGGCCAGTCTCAATAGAACTGACAGCTGGGTGAGGATCGTCTTGGGAGTCGAATTCAACTGAATCATTCATCCACCATGGTGGATTAGATGCGCTGCGTTATTTGGGAGCGGAGACTCCAATGTTTGGGTAAGATGGTGACACACACAACTGATGGGTAGCTAGCTGAGCAAGTTGGTTATCAAAATCATTCCTATAATGAATCCCTTTTCTCACCTAACGTTATTTTACCGAGATTGTGTTATTAACTGCACTAGCCAGCTAGTGTTAACTTTACATCTAGCTAGGTTATCCCATTAACGTTATTTTACTACGGTGCTTTTCTCTTCCAACATTCCATGTGTGGCAGGGTGAGCGCTGCGGGAACTGCCCATTGGTTCGACCATATTAAACTCATTGTTCCGAAGTCCGTTCCGAAATCATCATGATGCCCTGTGGTTAAGGTCTGGTTAGGTTTAGGCACAAAAACCACTTGGTTAGGGTCAGGAAAAGATCATGGTGTGGGTTAAAATGAAAAAGAAAGTGACAAACACATAAGCAGTAAGCCTGCTCCGCCTCAAGCCGGTCGCGGAGCACCATATGCCCGCTGCGAGCCGTTCAGCACCGCGGATAGTCGGACTAACGCCAGGGCCACACCGCCCGCGGAAGCGCTGCGAATAGCCTCGAAGCGCCGAGAAGTGAAGGCAGTTTCCTTTTGGCGCCCATGTTAACAGACTGTGTCATCTACACTGGCCGCGAGCCGCGAGTGAATGTGTCAAGCCAGGCAGTGAAAAATAACAGCTGGGAGCAGAATCGCTTGTCGACGGTGTGGAGAAATGCGCGTCTGATGTGAACGGAGGTTCTCCGGCTCGCGCGAAAATTTCGGTGCACTGCGCTTCGCAGGCAGTGTGGCCCTGGCGTTATGGGATGTCGAACCAATGGGCTGTCGAACCAATGACATGGACACGAGCGCTGCTACACCTCCGCCCTTAATTGGCATCAGCTGGGCCTAATTTCCAGTTGTCGGAGCCTAATTGCGCAGTCGTGGCACCTGCGTTATTTGGTCTTCCCCTCACGGGTGCGCTCACTTCTACCTGGTGTTTACCTGGCAAGGGTTGTGTGTGTGGCGTGCTCCGGTTGGCGTGCTTTGTGTGTGTCGTGCTCCGGTTTCTGTACCCAGACTTGGGACTCATAAGGTAGGCATGGGTGCTGCAATGTTTATGTACTGTTAAGCGTATTATGGGATCACAGCTGCCGTGACTCTTCGCTTTACAGCAGCGTTGGCCGTTCCTGTTGTGTGTAGCTTCGGAGGGGACTTTGAAAAGCGTGGTGTCTGCTCTTCCTCACTGCGAGACGGTGACTGGGTTTGAGCTGTGCGCTGTGCGTTAAGCTCCCTTCGCTCCGGTAAGCTCGCTGTTTTTTTATTTCTACTTCTGCTAGTTTTGTTAACTTTATGTTAACAGGTTGTCCTGCTCTCTGTCCTGCTGTAGCTGAGACCACAGCTTGTGGCTTCTTCTCCTCCTCCTCTGTGCACTGTGTGGGGCTGCACTCCGTAGCCCGGTGACGTGGCCATCAGCTGGACATCCTGATGGACGGCTATCCACGGCCTCCAGCCCCGGTGCGGCCGCTCCGTTTTCCACTGCTGTTCTGCCGGTTTTCCACAGACGGATTAAAGCACACTGTATCACGGCTGTGCATTCATGCGGCTTTGGACCTCCGTGTTGTTATATTTGGAAGTCCGTCTCCTGTCCCCATATTTACCAGTGTACGAATCTGTGTGACCTTCTGTTGTTAAGAGTAGTCTACAGGTTTGAGTGTATTCCCTGGGGTGCAATTCCACAGGTGGTGTCGTCGGTTCATTTCCCTCTCCTCTCCATTTGGCCACACATGCACAACGTTAATGTATGCATATCCACTCTCGATCTTCACACACACGATCACACACAGTCTTCTGTCTGAGCAACATAATACAACCTGATGAGTCAGGAGGAGTCACGTGACTGATCAGCTGTAGTTTGATGTGTGGTACACCAGAGGGCAGCATTACCCAGAGTTCCCTGCATGTCTGAGCTGTGCTGCAGCAGCTTTACGTTAAGTCCATGTTTCTGTCAATAGAATCTACGTGTGAACAAATGAAGAGGTGGAACTGTTTAAAATTCAGTTATTGGAAATCTCTTTGTTATTTGGCAGTCTGGTGTGCGTTGTATTAAATGACCATTTGTCTAATTAGTCATCAGGGTTTGAGGTGAAATTGTGAGTGTACTGAAAGTGATGAATATACTTAATTTTCTACATTTAAGCTTCTTGAAAATTTCCTTTAAACAAACAGTTTCTTAGAAAACCTGGAGACATTGGTACAGCTATGCAGCAATTCACATTTGTAGTTCCTCGAACACCGTTTTAATTTTGTTTGCTGAGGTCTGAGACATTATCTCAGTACAGCGGAGGTTGATGGTATCTGGTCTGGTTCTCAAAGCATCAGCATGTAACCATTCTGCACACAGAAATGTGGACTCAAAGGCAGAGCAGCTGAAAGTGATCCATTGTTTACTTGGTAAGAATTTCAAAGCAGAGTTCAACAACAGGTAATCAGTCAGCGAGGGCAAACAAAGCAGGTGAGGGGCAGGTTGGAAGAGTGCGTACATTAAATGTAAATATGTGGGGATAATAAGGAACAGCTGTGTTGCTGAGTGAGGGGATCAGGTGACTAAGAATGCCAGAACACACTGAGGACAACTACAGGGCAGGTGGGATGGCAGGTATCTTAAATGACAGGTGAGGAAATTATGGAAGCCCTGAGAGGCAAGGTGATATGCATAGGGTAATTAGAGCGTTATTGTGGCATGGTATTGGTAATGTTAGTGTAAAAAAAACAAAAACAATCATGAATAAATTCCTTTTCCTCTTGCTCACTTACTTGCTCACTAAGTAGACCGCATATGAGCTCTTGTGGGAGCTGTTTAGATCGATGGATTAGACTAGAGGAGCAGCTGCAGAGGCAAGTGAAAGCAAAATCTTAGACCCAGCACTGGACTGTGGTTTCCATTGGAATGCAGCCCCTTTCACCTACAGTATGTTAGAAAAACAATAAACCACACTAAAATCAGAGTGTTCTATTTCTACATGAATTAACAAATGGTTAACTTTCACTTTCACTGCGTCTGGCGTTGTGATGCTCCATCTGTGCCCAAAGTCACTGCACGCTCCACAAGTGTGGAGCTCTGAATAACCAAACAATATATATTTTCTAAGAGCACGCCTGATGAACAGTCCATCTCAAAAAAATAGAAAATTAATATGTGGAGGCAAATGCTGATATCATGGCAGACTGCCACAAATAAATTATTGTGTGGGGAAACAGCTCGTTCTTATTTCGAACTCATCAAATACAGTCTCTATGTCAGTGATTTCAGCGTCAAAGCCACCTTTCGGGGTGGTTTGATACACTGCCGGGGGCATCAGTTTGTAATGGGGCCAGACGGACCCTTTCACTGTGCTATTACATGCTGCCGTTTAGCCAGACGGCAAGATGGCATCTTCTGCCACAGTAGAATACATGGATGGGTGGTGTCAGTTAATAACGTGGCTGGACGGCACCTGTTATGGCAGAATGATATGCTATAATCTACATGTCTCTTAGATCAGAAACGATTTTCTTCTGATAGTAAGGGAAAAAAATACATCTGTTTACAGTGAGGTCAACAGTAATACAAAAAGATTTTTAAATACAAGTTGCGTATACTTCCCATCGCAAACCCTAAGCCTGATCTCACTCAGGTGATCATATTTCATAAGATTTCAACATACAACAAGCCATCTGAGTCGAACAATACAATACATCATTTATAATCCAGCGCAACATGATCCGATACCTCTATAGTTAGAATTTGAAGAATTCCAGCACAAAAATAAGTTGGTTGGGGAAACACTGTAAAGTTAGCCCTCCAAAAATCCTGGAATTAAAAGTTTGTTTTTATCAGATAGCTTTTAAAGTAGCTCCAGAACAAATGGAATGAGTCATACTGAGAGCTTGCTGTGTGTAGACTGACTCTGGTATGATGATCACATGTAGAGCAGCAACGCCTCGATTCATTCACTTCAAAGCCTTGCTCAGACTGCTCTGTGTGTTTTACACACACACGCTTCATTATTCTTTTAAGAACAAGTGAAAGAACAAAGAAATAATTTATAGCTGCAGCTGAATAGAAATGTCCCAAATGTCAACATGTCAGGACGGAAAAAAAACGTAAAGTGTCGTGACAGAATCTCATGTGTTTTGGAAATGCCAGAATGGGCTTCAGATGATTTTCAGAGCTGCTAAAGAGCACTTCAAATCAAAGTGAGAAGACACTCTGAGAGCTTCTTCACTCCTTCATCTGATGAACTGTGAGCCGATGAGGTGACAGTCAGGGAGAGAGGAGCCTTGATTGGCTGGGAGGGGCAAAGGAGCACGAAATGTGACAAAATAACATTCAACCAAAACTGTCTGAAATATGAAATGACCTGCTGACAGCTAAAAAAAAACAACAAACAAAAACTTTGCATTCCAGTTTTCAAAGTTACTTCTGTTGTTCCACCATCCGCCATTTCTTCTACTGGGAACAGTAACTGCACGGAATTTACATTGCTACTCTTCGGGGATAGCTGCTGATATGTACTGTGGAAAACAAAAAAGGTACCCTCTTCCTCTTTAAGTTACCCAGTGGTTGATGTGCTTCCTTTGTGCTTTAAATAGAGCCTTCATTTCAACAGGAGATTGTACCTGGTGGCAGTCAGAATTACATAAAAGTGTGGCTTTTGGGGAACCAATCTAAATGCATGTAATGTCATTATTCTATAGCCATTACATTGTGCATTCAACTTTTACATCATCACTTAAACCTTGAAAAACTTTGATGCACCGAGGCACTCTTTGGCATTGGTATTAAATGAACTGGGCGGCAGCAATTTTTGACTCTGAGCAATTGCTGTAGTATACAGAGTGCTAAAGTCTGTACAGGATGGGCAGGAGCAACAAACCCCGGACTTTCAAACTGCTGTTCCTGTCTCATGTGAAACCAAAAGTCAACTGAGTTTGGATCCCAATTTCACAATTTTATTAAATTTACACCCTAAAAAACTTTTTGGTTTCAATGATATTAGGAACAACCAGACTCTGTTGCTCATCCTTACCATCCTGTGTAACTAGTGCTGTGTAAATGTACAGCTGAACCAGTGGAGCTGCTGGGTCTCATGTTCACCCAGCACATTCTCATTCCAAAGTCTTCGAAGACTTTGTCAGTGATTTCAGCGTTAGGCACTAATGCTAAAAACCACCTCTTGCGGCAGGCAGTATTACGCTGCCAGGTGGCATCGCTTTGTAACACAGCTGGATGGAACCTTTTGTGGTGTTATGATACGCCGTTGGCCCGGCTGGACAGCACCTGTCATGGCAGTATGATCAGTGGAAGGGCGCTGTCAGTTAATAAAGGTGCTGGATGGCACCTGTCGCTGTGGTATGATACGCCACTGGGTGGCGTCAGTTTGAAACACTGCCAGTAATGTAATATAAGAAGCTGGAAAGTCCCTATAGGGCGGGCAGGAGGGGTGGTGTATTGGTCCACCAGATTATTGTTTTTTTCATCAAAAATTAAAATGTCTGCTAATAATATATTGGATTTGTATTAATGTGTATTTTCATAAATCCTTGTGAAAACATGTAAGCTAGCTTACACTTAATCACTGCACAGCATTCATCCAAGCCCCTAGCAACAGCACCAGACTATGAAGCCAATTTTACATTGTGGCCAAAAGTGGAATAACAATGAATGGGTCTGTCAACTGATGCCACCTGGCCCAAAAAGACTTTTGTCCATTACATTGGGAAAGAGAGAATTTTTTGGAGTGTCACAACCCACATGAAATGATTCGTTTCACTATTGGGATTTGATCTATTTAGTCCAATAACACTTCAAAAGTCTAGAAGAGTGACATGGTTAAATAATTTTATCCCCATCAAAGTTAGTAAGGCGCTACACTGGAATTCAACCGCTTAGCTGGTGGAAGTTAGCCACGCAGCTGTGTGCTTGGTGGCAGTTTCATACAACAGAAATTAAGCCTTTTTGACTTCTTGCGCCACTGAGCAACTTTTACAGGACTGAACAGGGCCCCGCCTCCAAGGGTGTATCCAGGTCTCTTAATACATCCATGCACTTATTATTAACAGTGAGGTACACAACATATACGTGCTACTGAAACATACTGGCCATTTAGCTGTATTATCATTCCAAGAGTACAGACATTCTTGCGAGCCACAACCTCTTTAATTTTTTACGCAAGAGGTTCTGACACACCATCCACCTCAAAAACCACCAGTGAAAGTGCAGAGGGTGAAGCTACTGTAATGCACCTAGCCATGATACAATCACTGCTGGCTTAGCAGCTACAGGCAAGTGCCAACGAGAGAGGACCTGAAGTATTCAGAGGGATCCCTGCTCCATCTCTTTTTGAGCAAAGGGGTCCATGGCCTAGAAAAAAAATAAGACCCCTGCAGTAACATATATTTGACATATTTATATGGCTCTGTTTGTGTACAGTATGTTTTGGCAATATATTTTTGATCCAAACGTCACACCTATAACACTTTAGTGAACTGAAGAGCGATACAGAGGGAGAGGAAGAGGGAGAGCAGCCAACTTGGCCGCGCTTCCAGAAGCTTTTAGAGGATTAAGATCAAAATGGAAAATCCTCTCACCGTTTGTACATTAGAGGCTGTTTAGTGGCAGACTGCAGGGCTGCACCGCCTCCTCCATCAGCTGCTGCTTTATTCACACAACCAGCAACAAACAGCTGAGACATCTCTGCTTTTTAAAATGTTAACACTCAGTTTGTACCTGTGCACCTCTTTCCACCTGAACCTGAAACCTGTTGACGTTCTCCTCCATCCCACAGGGTGTATTTTTATATCTCCACTTTAACCTCTTCAAAATCTGTTTTTTTCTTCTCAGTTTCTAAAAAGTTGATTTCCACCACCCTCTCTACCCTCAGTCACCTTGATCTTTCCATCTTTTGAGCTCTTTGATAAAACCTTCTTTATCTTCACTTGCACATTCGTTTTTTTTTTCGTATCTCTCTCTCTCTCCTTCTTTCTGCTTCCTTTTTATTCTTGTCTGAGGGTGAAAACAAGCAAAACCTGTAGCTTTTAAAGGTTTTTTTTCTCTTGGAAGTATGAGGTCTTCATCTCACCGCCTTCTCCCAAACGTTTGCTTTGCCTGTCGGTTGCCGTGCCAACAGCTTCAGGCCTGTTTTCTTTTAAGGTCTTTGGTCTTTTGCTTCTGTCGCTGCCGAGTTAAGAGAAAGGCAAAAATCATCAAGCCAGGCTGCTTTGATGTTTCCTGTCACCAAAGAGAAGAGAGTTTTGAGCCGGCAGGGAGGCGGGAAGCAGTTAAGATCGTAATTTATTCAAATCAATGAGGATGTTTGATTTTGTGGTATGGTAAAGGCAGAAATACTGTACACTCACACAAACACTGCCAAGGTTATTTCAAATGAGTTGTCAGTTACAGTGGCACAAACAGCACACCAACATGTCTGACAGTTCCAACTGAAAAGCCAGCAGCAGTGAAGCATTCAAACAAACTGTGAACCAATGAGGACTCAGATCTGATCTCTCTCCGTTATCTCCTCAGAGGGTACTCTTCTTCACCTGCCGCTGCTCAGCGGCTCCGACTGGACAGGAAATTACACACAGAGTTTATGACAGGCAGGGAAACACCGATCTGCTGTTGAAATGCTGTGAGCTTCACAGAACAAAGAATGTTTTTCTTATTTTCTTTGTTCTCCTGAGACGAGTTGAAGGTTGAAGTTACAGTAAGAGAAAAGCAGCCGAACCTCAGGGTGACTGGAGGCAGATTCATAACCAGTTTTACATAATGAATAGTGACATTTGGACATGATAACTGTCAGCAGCCACAATATTCAGTCTACAGCCACTTCATCATCAGTATAATGAACTCAAAGTTCAAGACAAGCAGGAGTATTTCTGTTGCCGTTTCAGGTTTTTATCTGTGTTTTTATGCCTCCATGCTGGTGACAGCCTTGGCTAGAAGCATATTATCTTATGTTTTTGGATAGTCTGTCCATCGTCTGTCCGTACATCTCTCCATCCCATTCTTGTAAACAAAACTCAAGAACAGCTTGAGGGAAATCCTTCAAATTTAGCAAAAAAACGACAACTTTGACTGACAAAATCTCATTAGTTCATCATTGAGTCCAAGGTCAAGGTCACTGTGACCTTGCATCCATCTCATTCTTGTGAACGCCATATCTCAAGAAGGCCTTGAGGAAGTTTCTTCAAATTCTGCACAAAGATCCACTTGGACCCAACGATGAGTTGATCAGAATATGGTGTTCAGGCGTCAAAGATCAAGATCACTGTGACCCATAGATCTTAATAATAACTACATACTGGACACCAAAATGGCACCTATTCATTGAAATGGAGTTGCTTGCCTGGTAAATACACCAAAAAAGTTTGCTAGTTGCATTGACATTACATTGTGATGACATCACAGATTTTTAAATAACTCTTCTTGGCTTGGGGAAAGTTTTACAAAACCACCATGGCTCAAAAGTTCAGAAAACAAATATTCATAATTGACCTTGTATGTAGATCTAGGTGTCCTATCAAGTGTCTTTTAAAATGGTGGCTTGGGTGCGCACCTTGAAACTGCTGATTGTACAGATCTGTGCTGTCGGGGGGGGGGGGGGGGGTGTATGTGAGGCATCCACCTTTTTACAGACATGTATGTAAACTGTGACTGCAACTTGACTGGTTCACGGAGGCATACAACCGGGAAGCAGTTATTCTAGTTATTCCTGTTTCCTCGACAGTCAGGAGTAGAAATGAGACAGAGGGGTGGACCACCTCCGCCCTCCTGCAGCATTACCCCAAGTGGTGCTGCTGCACTCATTTTGTGTATGATTCTGTCAGATGTTTAGTTGCTCAGGATGTTGCAGAGGAGCTGCAGGACGAATCCAGTCACATCAAGGTTACTGAACGCTGCAGGAAGAGATCCACCGATAGAGGTGAGAGTCAGTCAGACTGCCAGCCCAACACACACACACACACACACACACACACACATATATATACACGTATACAAACACAAATGGTGCAGCATGTGTCTGTATGACCTATTATACGCAGCACAGATTGTTGTCGACACATCACTGTGTGTGTGTTGAGCTGGCAGTCTGTGTTAAAAAGAAAGGGTTCGCCAGACAGTGAACAGCCATCTGCTTCATCGATGGGAGAGAAGCCGTGTTTCCATAAACATATTTTTATGTGTATTCTGAAGTATCACATTAGAAAATTAAATAATTAAAAAAATATCCAAAAGCTTTCTCATTTGTGCAAAAGATTACAGTTCTTAACCTTTACTCTTCTACTGTTGATGGAAATGCACCTGCTGTAATTTGCATTTTTTTGTCATCATTTCCAAAGTTTACTCGACAATTGAATGGAAACATGTCGGAGAGAAGATGGATGGATGATAAAAAGGACAGATGGATAGGTGGTTACATTTATGAATGGATGATTGATTGATTGAATGAATGAACAGATGAAAGGATAATAGAACAATAAAACAATGGATACTACTGAAGATAAATATATGGGTGTATGGAGTTATGAATTAAACAAATGATTAGAGATGGATAAATAAATAGATTATTGGATGGATAGATGGATGAATGATTGGCTTAACTAATGATTAGATGGACAGATAAATGGAAAGATGAATGAACAGATGGATGGAGGGATTCAAAGATCAATGGGTAGGTTGATGGATGGATAAATGGATAAATGGCTGGTTGGTTTAATGAATGAATAGAGGGATGGATGAAGAGGTAAATTGATTAATGTTGTTGCAGTTTACAGTTTCACACTCAGGGTGAAGCTGTTAAAACTGCCTGAAGTCCCACTGAGATGACACCATAGTTCATTCAGTGGAAGACAGGAGTGTGTGTGTGTGTGTGTGTGTGTGTCATAAATCTGTTCTCACAGTCACATTGTGGGGACTTGCCTTTATTCTGGGGACAAAACGCAATTCCCAAGAGCATAAATCATTATATTTTAGGATGAAGACTTACAGGGCTCCCATGGTCATGGAAAACCTGGAAAAGTAATGGAATTTCACTATTTAATTTTCCAGGCATGGAAAAGTCATGGAATTAGTAAAATCATTGAAAGTTTTGGAAAAGTCATGGAATTTAGCTGTAATGAAATTAACTATTACAGTAATCTTCTACAGACAACCTGTCACGTCCACTTCCAAGACTTAAAAAGCTTATACCTACATTCTTATGTTACCGCATTGTGTGTATGTGTGTGTCTGTGTGTATTATTCATGTTGTGGGGGAATAAATCTGTTCACACAGTCACAGTGTGGGGACTTTTGACCTTTTTGGGTCAAAACACAAGTCCTCATGACGTAAATCATTAAGTTTTAGAGTGAAGACTTGGTTTAAGGTCAGATTAAATTTCCAGGAAATAAATTTCAGTCATCATGAGGTCTTCTGAAGTAATAGAAAAATGACTGTGTGTATAGTGCCTCTTACTGGCCAGGTTGAGTACTGCACCCAGAGTGTCAGGCTCCTCAGTTGGTTTACAAATTCCAAACTTGATTCTTGTATGTTAATTCAACACAAAATAAATGATGCTCATTAAGAGGAAAATGCACTAACAGGAACATTTCACCCCTCAAATAAACTTTTGCATGTATTGTATTACCCTTAATTTGTGAACGTTTTTCTATTTTTTTTTTTTTTTTTTATTTCTGGCATGCCTCCATGTTGAACATTCGGTTACATTGTAACCTTGGTTCTCTAGATTATCTCCCCACCCAGTAGTTATATCATAACTATGGGAATTATCCCCATCTGGGGTAACTGACGTGGAAAATTAATAATCTTTAAGACCCACCACTTTACGTGGCTGGCATGCGCCAGGCTATAAAAGCCCCACCTTGCGCATGCACCCACTGATTAACATTGATTGGAATGGGTCATTCCTGGGGAGATAATCTCCTCATTCGGAGAACCAAGGTTACAATGTAACCAAATGTTCAAAACAGAGCAGATGCAGGTCTACCCCACCCTCAGTGCCCGAGCACTCTGCATGGTCCGAACTGCTGACTGCGCAAGTCTCAAGTCTAGCAGACCGGCCCTCTCACAGGCCAGGCCCAAAGTTTGAGCCCCTGTGGAGAGGGATGGAGCAGGCCCCCCTCCTGATTGAAATATACTTCTCCTGTGACAGCATCACCAGCCCAGCTCTGGCATCCGGCCACATGCCTAGAAACTGGGTGGCATGTGCAGACTGGAGACCGCACTTTTTCACCTTGATGCGCAGCCCCAGACCCTGAATGTGATCCACAAGCACAGACATATGATGGCAGCACTGCTATTTTGTCTGTGCACATATTAGCCAGTCATCTAAATAGTTCAGTATCCTGAGACCCTGCTGCCACAGATACCCCAAGACCACATCCATGCACTTGGTGATGGTGTGGAGTGCCAGTGAGATGCTGAAGGGGAGGACATGGAATTCAAAGGTTTTTCCCTCTAAGGCAGACCTGAGATACCTCCTGTGCCCCTTCCAGATTGGGATTTTAAAATATGCATCCTTGAGGTTGACGGACAGCCTGCTTGACTATGGACACGGTCAATATTTTAGTTCAGGGGCCTGAGGAAGTTGTACAGCCCCTGAGGTCTAAGTCAGGCCTGAGTGTCCCATCCCACTTCGGAACAAGAAAATAGCTGGAATAAATCCACCCTCATCAGAGGAGGAGCGCTTCGGAACTGTAAATGATACCCCTAGGTCATTGTTGAAACAACCCAGGGGTCTGCACCAGAGCCTCCCATGCCATCTTGAGGGCAAGGGAAGTCTGGGGTGATGTGGCGCCAGGACTGAGGCATGGGCTTGGGTGGCTCCTGGCCACTGCAATGTCCTCTGCCCCATTTAGACTTGCCATGCCGTGCTGCATCCAGCCGGCCCTGCAGATCTTCCTGCCCCCAAGCAGGCTGAGGTTGCTTGGGCTGCTGTGGCTGAGGCCACTGCCAGCCCTGACCTTGCTTCAAGGTGCCTGACACTTCCTTAGCACAGCGATGAGCTTCCTGGCCCTGCTGAATCATCGTGGATGCATCAGGCCCAAACAAGGCAGTTGGCTCAGCAGGCAGTTTGAGTAGACACGCCCTATCCTCTAGCTGCAGCATGGACTGTGACAGCCAGAGATGGTGCCTGGCCACCCCAAAACTTGCCATAGCACTGCCAGCCGCTTCACCCTGCTCTCTCATGAGCTTTGGAAGAAGTGAGGAGACACATTGTAGTTCAGCTATTAGATCCTTACTACAACCCTCCTCTAGCTGGCCAACCAGATGGTGCTGGTACAGGGACAGTATGGCACCCAAGCTTGCCAGCTGTGTCTGGACTGCCATGGCTTCATGCATTTTTCCCAACAAGCCATCCATTACCTTGCAGTTTCTACACTGGCAGTTCGCCTTTCCCAGGATGGACTTTGACGGAGCCACCAAAGCAGCCAAGGCGTGATCCATGGGGGGGGGCAATCGGCCACAGCCTACCCGAGCAGTTCATGCATGAGGCTTGATTACCACGAGCAGCCACTGCATGCTCAATTCCCAAATATAACACACAGTAGTCATGGCCATCCTTTACTGGCATATGAACATTACAACCCACACAAGAAGCGCCCTGCCGGCTTGCCATTCTCTCTCTCTCTCTCTCTCTAACTGTGGAGGTAAGCCGCTCACCGCACCCCGACTCTGTCGGATTTGAGCAGGCAACTAAACCCGAGAGGAACTTTGCGAACTGCCCCCTGACCCGGCTGGGTTTAAGCCAACAATGACCTCCTAGATGTACATTGCCCCCCCGACTAAGTCAGGCTCGAGTGAGCTGCTGTGCCTCAACTGTCCATAAACAGACAGCTGCAATACGCGGATATGGCACCCCTCTCAACTGTTTCACTACTTATTGCCAAAAAGAAGAAACAGTGTGTAGCTAGTCTTGAGAGGGACCCGCGAAGACCAGTTCTCCAACCTAAAGGAAGGTAAGTGGACAAAACATTAAATGCCTCTCTCTTTTCTTCCTGCTCTCACGTCGACTCATGCATGCCAGCCACATAACGTGGTGTGTCTTAAGGATTATTAATTTTCCATGTCGATTACCCCAGATGGGGATAATTCCCATAGTTATGATATAACTACTGGGTGGGCAGATAATCTGGATAAGACAGAGAATGATGAATCCAAAAATGGAGAATTGAAGTTATAGAGGACCTTAAACATGGTCCTCTATAACTTCAATTCTCCAAACTATATAAAAACTTGTGCAGTATAATCTAAGTCTCATTTACCCAGTCATATGCTCAGTACTTCCCAAACACATGCATTTTTACTAAAAAACTTGCTATTTAAAACATTTCCGCATAACTGTATATATGAGACTTGGATTATACTGGACAAGTTGTGTGAGAGTTTGTAAAGGGGTGTTTTGATATAGTTTTACTGTTGTTGCCTAATGTGGAACTCTATGACTTAAATTCATTGAGAATATTTTGGGATTCTTTGTTCACTATGGAGGCATGCAACAAAAACAAAGTTTTCTTCAAAAAGTTAACATAAAACCATAAAACAGGGTGAGTAATTAATAAAACAATCATTTTGGGGTTGAAGTATTTCTTTAGCTACCTTTTCTTCAGTGAGGTCAAGTGTGTGATAGTAAGATATTTTGTGTTTACCAATCTCTCATGACACCACGAGAATGTCATAATTTATACAGTATGTAGCTTTTAGCTTATTTTTCATTTCCTGGCTCTTATTGCTGTTTTCACTATGCTGTACCGATGATCACCTTGTTGCGTGGTACAACTTAATAATGGTGTCTAACATCTTTACTTGAGCTTGTGTTTATTGTTTTACTTTACTTTTATGAAACATAATATTAAGCTTCAGGAAGAAAGACCAGAGGCTCTAAATCACAAGGCAAATGACGAATATTTAACGTGGACCTGTAATAACTAAACATATCCCAAGATGAGCTGCATCAGGATCTGTTTCATTCAGCTCAGCAGGTGATTTGTTCATTGTTAAAATATATATTTGCTTTGTGCTGATTAATCAGAGCCATATGATAAATTCTAGGAAAAAAAATCTGAGTTCTTAAAGTTAGGAAAAGGACAAACTGGGCTTCAGTCGGTTTTCAGTTATATTTAGGAGGGATGCATAAGGAAAGGCATTCACCATCTCTGATAACCAGTTTCCTGCAGGGAACTATATGCAGATTGTGCATTTCAACAATGAAGGGCTACATTTCAGATTTCAAAGGGGGGCATTCATTTATTTAACATGTTTTTCTCATGTGTCTTTCTATCACTGGAAGCATCAAGAGAGGAGCTTATTTACTTTACCTGCAACTTAAAAAAACTGTCAGGTTGACGCTGGGTGATTTGAAAAAAAAAAAAACTACAATATTTTACTTGTGCAGCAAATTCATCAGAATGAACTAAGAAGGCTGAAACACCTTCTCATCTCAGACACTGCTGCTGTAGTTGTAATAGATGTTAAAGTGAAGATGTCAGTATGTCTGGAACAATTAAGGGATTATCTCTGGGTCTGAAATGTGAAGCCAATGCTGGATTCGTTTTAATGGCCAGCATGGGGCAACTCCACTGGTTCCAAGAAGAAGTCCAAATGTATGGAAGTCTATAAGAAAATGACTTCCCATTTGATTTATTACCTCATTTTCCTAATGAGTTTAGGTCTGAATCCCTATTTTGAAGTCTTCTTCGGTACAGCATGATGTTAATTTTTATAAATTATGGTCCATGTAGAGTAAAATAGATGATGAAGCAGGGTATGCTTTAAGGTGTGGCTGCATTGTAAATTAAAAAGTAGCTTACACAGTGGTGTCTTTGGGTTCTAAAGCCAGGTTTATACTTTTGGGTTGAATAGACGTTGTACCTGCATAGATGCCTGTTTTTTGTAAACTGAAAACCATTTCCTCCAGTACAAACATAGTTTTTATTTAATTTTATTCTACAAATAAGACAGACTAATTGTGAAGACAAAGCCCCCACAAAGTAGCATTTGTCTTTGTTTGCAACAAGAGATGTCATAGACTTATGCTTATACATTAGCATGCTGTATATGTGTTAGAAAGTGTCCCGTAAATTACACTTATTTTGTTAATAAACCTTGTGAGTTATAAAGGAGTGGAATTTTGTAATGTCACCTTTGTTAAATGTTGCTGTTGTTCCTGGCTTCATTTAGTCTATAAACACACAGTTTTAACTACATTACAACAATATGACTGTGCCAATTAACCGTTGTTTCAAAATTTTGTTGGGATTTTGATTTGCAGTCTGTTGGCTGCTATGCTAATTTACCAGTGTAAAATGTCATATGTTTATGCTTATAATTGTTTGTAGGTAAAATGAATCTAGACTAAGACAATTGTTGGATCTGTGAAACTTGTGAGTTATACTAGAGCCAGACTTTGTACTTTTTTAATATTGTTGCTATTAAACCATGTTTTATATGTTTTAGTGGTATTAGTTGAATTAATTAAACATTACTGCACTTCAGGATGCTGATCAGGATGACTCCTGGGCTCCTCTCATTGAGGTGTTTTGGGCAGGACCCACTGGTAGGAGGCCCCGGGGCAGATACAGAACACGCTGGGAGGATTACATACTGTATCTCATCTGGCCTGGGAATGCCTCGGGGTTCCCCAGGAGGAACTGGAAAGTGTTGCTGGGGAGAGAGACATCTGGAATGCTTTGCTTGGCCTGCTGCCCTGTGACTCGACTTTGGATAAACGGTTGAAAATGGATGGATGGATGGATGGATGGATGGATGGATGGATGGATGGATGCACTTCACAGAAACTCAAAACAGTGGCATAGAAGGCAAACTGCCAATTGGAATTTTGAAGGTGTAACTGCAGGGCGACACAGACAAAAGACTGAAGAAGTATAAATGCTCACAACAGTGTAGGCCACTTGCGTAGGCTAGGCTCTGCGTAGAGCCTACATACAACTGTAAATCAGCCTTAAGTCAGATCCACCCCTTGATTTTCCACAGCTCTAACCTTTCATCCAAATATGGACACCCCTGGCTTAAAAAGAAAAAGATGGCAACGGGCCGGCCAAAAATTCAAACTTAAGGATTCAAAATGGTAGTCCTCAAACCGATGGGTGACGTCACAGCAGCTATGTCCACGTCACTTATACAGTCAGTGACTCAGACTGTTCAAATACACAGTTAAAAAAAGTTCAGTTTTGCTCAGATTTGTTGGAACAAAGAGAATCTGAGTTAAATATTTCAGCCGTGTGTTTGTTGCCTCTCAGTCTGCTGCTGCTGCTGATTGTAATTCTAGACAGCAGCAAGTGCGGTGCAAAAAGCTTTTATGCACACAAAGACACACACACTTACATGCACACACTTTGTGATGAGAGCTGCAGCTAATAAAGGTTAAATGAAAGTATTAGAGAGGGGTAGAGAACTGTAGAAGGTCAGATGGCAAAGATGAAGGCAGTATGCTGATGTGCCGCCCCTTCTCTTTGTGATGATGTTATTTTTTTAAAAGCAGGGAAAGCTCATTATGGACGCAACATCAACTCCATTATAGATTTAATAAATCCTTCGGCCTAACACGGCCATCAATCATCCTAAACACTGAAGCATTATTTAAAGTAGCTCCAGAGCCTGAGGCCCAGTTTTTAAAGGCTGATTGGATTTTATTTATTAGCTGCAGTAAGGAGCTTCTCAGCTCTGTGTCTAAGTCTAATATACTGTGTAGGTCAGTCTGGCAATTAGTAGCATGTCTTAAAACCAGAGATCTGATCTTATTTTGGTTCGAGTTCAACAACATAAACTGCTATATGATTTACTTGCTTACTGAACATTTTGTGACAGTGTATTCTGTAAAAGAGCCAACAGGGAAAAAAATCAGCTAGCAGCCCCTGATTTCACCCCACAGAGGAGCTGGCAATCTACCAGAACTATGGCCAGCCGTTGTTGGATGGCATGTCAGCTGGAATTTCCAAACAGCTGGTACTAGGAAGCAGCAACGCTTACATTAGTGGTAAATAAAGTTCATTTCACATTCTGCATGTTTTGACAGGGCTAATTATATTTTCAATTACTTCTGAAGTTGTTGGACACGTGGTCACGCTGCTGCCAGCAGCAGTTGGAGAGCCATCTGTACGTTTTTTTTTAAATCAATGTGTTATTTAAAATATTTGGAATTGTTTGTCTTTTGAATATTCACATTTATCCTCTACAGATGGTTGAGCATTAAGATACTATTTCCATTTGCTCAGATCAGGGTGAGGTTACTCCCTGTTGGTGTTACATTTTGATTAAGAACAATAAAATTAGGCAGTGTGCCATGAGAGACTGTGGTTGACAGTGATTTTAGAACAGATCAGGGCCATGTTAGGAACACTTTGGAGCTGAGACAAGTAGTTCACCTTTTGAGAGAGAGGAAAAAAAGTTCTCATGATCACGGTTACATTATAACCACATACTGTATGTATCTACTATTGGAGACTATCATGCTTGCCTTTTCTCATTACAAAGTCACCAAATACCGCCACTTTGTCATGTCAGAGAATTCGGCGTCAGACACCTGCCACCACATACAACCTTTTGCAGCTGGGAGTGAGACCAGGCTAAAATAAAACATGCAAGTTACATTGTCACTCACTATGGATCTTTGGTATAGTTTGACTGCTTTGGATGCAGTTAAAAGGCCAGTGAAGTGGGCAGTAGCATCCACAGGTATTTCTCAAATGGAGTGACAGGACACAGTGTGCTCCCCGGCTGTTAAACATAAATACCACGTGGACTCTCTTTGTTTCTTTCACCAGCATCTTTTTTATGTATTTATCGAATGACGTATTGTGGTGAGATACATATATATATATTTTTTTGGTTACAACCCTCATGAAAACATGGCTAGTGATAAGCTGGATCTTTCAGCAGACAGCAGGACAGGCTGATTTGTTGATCATTTATGTTCCAGCAACATAACTGCTGAACTATAGAGTTCACCTTTCCTGTTCTTCACAGTGGCATTAAGCTGACGGAGAGCTCAGTTCAGCTCCATTTTTTGTGATTGCTTTGAAATCAGTAGCCGGATCGTTCTCTGAAAACAAACTACAGAGTCTGTTTATTGGTCCTGGCTTTGTTTCTTGACTTTTCCAGCTCTTCAGTTTCTCTCTCATTGATTTTAAGCGTGTCTCCTTTCTTTTTTTTCTTCCTCCTGTCCATCTCTTTCAACAACTTATCCACACATAGCCCACTCAGTAAATCAAAAATCACAACAAAATCTGACATTTTGAAACAATGGTTAATTGGCGCAGTCATATTGTTGTAATGTGGTTGAAGCTGTGTCTTTATAGATTATTTTACGATGGCTTCAAATGTGGCTCAGCCAATCATAATCAAAGACTGGAACTAACTGTTTTATAAAGATGAATTTACACAGGGCATAAAAGTGATTGTAGCAGAAATCTACTCCCCTGGATTATCTTTTTTTTCAGCTGCTGGCACATCCTGTGGGAAAATGGAGCAAGAGATGAGCTGAAGAGGAGTTGTAAAAGTTGTCTGGCTGTAACGTACTGATCAATTGTTCATTCAGTAGGACCCCGAAGATGAGAGGTTTGTGTATAAGAAATACCCACAGATGGAAACCAAAAACAGGAAGCAAGGAATACAATATGAAGCTAATGAAACAAGAAAAGGAAATTCAGTTGATTGACAAACAGCTTGACCACAGTGTGCTGACCCCTGGCACTGAAGACATGGAATGTGGAAGTTCATCTGTCTGGTGGGAAAGAATCTAGTGCAAGAAGTGGTGTGGCACCAACTAGATATACTTGAGCTCATTGAACAGTGGGTCTGGAACTCCTCAAGAGGTGCTTGACTACCCCTAAGCAACTCCAGAAAAAATAGAGAGTAATGCAATGTAATGTATTTGCCAGAACATTTATACTGTGGAACCTCTCCCTGTTCACAAAGTCCAACTCATTTGGGCAAGAGGCCTTAATCTGATTGCAGTCCACTGCCCATATGTGAATGCTGCACAGATTCCAGACCATTCCATTCTATTCTGTGAATCTCTTTTTACATTTTTTTGCACATCGAAATATATGAAGTTAATATTAGCTGTCTGTGATGGCCTGCATTCCATAATGGCAATGAATCCCAATGGGAACATTCATGAATGTCTTGAGAGCTGAGTGAAACCATGTACAAGAATGTACAACTCACAAAAAGGGCACAGGGCAATGCACAAGGTTGGATCATTACTGAGATGTATGTTTTTGCACATTTGTTGCTCTGGTAAATTCTTACAATGAATGATATCCTCGTGGCTGAAGCAGAAAGCTGAAACTGGATTGGCCAATGCATGCTGCCTGTCTGTTTATTGTTCTCAATGTGTTTACTATCAATCAATCAATCAATCAATTTTATTTATAAAGCCCAATATCACAAATCACAATTTGCCTCACAAGGCTTTACAGCATACGACATCCCTCTGTCCTTATGACCCTCGCAGCGGATAAGGAAAAACTCCCCAAAAAACCCCTTTAATGGGGAAAAAAAACGGTAGAAACCTCAGAGCAACTGAGGAGGGATCCCTCTTCCAGGACGGACAGACGTGCAATAGATGTCGTACAGAACAGATCAGCATAATAAATTAACAGTAATCCGTATGACACAATGAGACAGAGACAGAGAGAGAGAGAGAGAGAGAGAGAGAGAGAGACAGAGAGAGAGATGCAGGTAATAACAGTAGCTTACAACA
>NC_065527.1:30291352-30309730 GCF_006386435.1 Epinephelus moara | reverse complement strand
GATAAAGAGTCTCTGAGTTGTTTGGGGCCAAGAACAATAACTTCAGTTTTGTCTGAATTTAACATCAGGAAATTGGTGCTCATCCAAGTTTTTATGTCTTTAAGGCAGTTATGGAGTTTAGTTAATTGATTACTTTCTTCTGGCTTCATCGATAAATACAACTGAGTATCATCCGCATAACAATGGAAATTTATAGAGTGATTTCTAATGATGTTACCTAAAGGAAGCATATATAGAGTAAACTACTAGGGCTGTAGTCAACCAAAGAAAGTCTTGGTCGACTAAAGTCGTACATAATCTTCAACTAATCGATTAGTCATGGGGAAAAAAAAAATCTGCACCTTATTTTTACTTCTGCGGTGGTGTGTCTGTATCACTCTGCAGTTACACCTCCAAAACCCTACTCAGCGGTGGAGGACTGTGTTAAGTGCTGTAAAGTTTAGTTCAAATCAAACTTTATTTANCTGTCTGTGTCACTCTGCAGTTACACCTCCAAAACGCTAGTCAGCGGTGGAGGGCTGTGTTAAGTGCTGTAAAGGTTAGTTCAAATCAAACTTTATTTATATAGTTGATTCAAAACACACATTAAACATGGCTTAATAGAGACAATTTCAAACACAAGTACACGAATCAGCTTCACTATAAATCGCAGAACTGACAGACAAACACTATCAGCTTCACTATAAATCGCAGAACTGACAGACAAACACTTGTCTGTATCTGGACACATTTCCCCACAAATACAACATGCTAACGTTATTAGCACAAGTCTATGGCATTTTACATTGTATAAATTAGCCTAGCATCTAGCAATCTTTTCCTCTTCTCATATAAATTCAGGGACAACAGTAACATTTAACAAAGGTAACGGACATAATTTGGCTCCATTACAATTCACAACATTCACCAACAAAACAACTATCTTATACTAAACACGTTTTCCAAGCAAATACAACATGCTAACATTATTAGCGCCAGCCTATGGCATTTTACATTGTATAAATTAGCCTAGCGATGAGCGGGGATTTCCTCTGCTCATATGAAGCCAGGATAAATCCCGAAGTATAAATCCCTGAAGGATATATCAGGCTTTATTGTCTTCACAATTTATTGTTTCTTATCTGTGAAATACAAGTAAATACAAGCTTTGTTTCCACTGAGGGAAATGGTGTCAGTATATAGAAACAGACAGAAGGACTGCGACTCTGAGCGTGAGGGTGGGCAAATTCAACTTTCTGTCAACAACGGGGGTGTTTTGAAAACACCCCCATTTTCACAGGTAACTTAGCCTGTCCCCCCGCCGCAGGGAATAATGGATTAATCCTGGAAAGCTGTTGATGTAGCACTTTTCTGCTTATGAAAGTAACACGGCGATCTTTCAACCAATGAGAATTTGGTCGGATGAAAGCATAGCGACCAAATAATCGACTAGTCAACCAGGAGACTACAGCCCGAGTGTTTACCCCTCTACGACAAGTCAAAATGTCTTGTGAAATGTCTCAATGCTAAAAGAAAAACCTCATACTTTAAGTGAAATTGCTGGTTGTTGAGGTAATGTAACAGAGAGGAAGCCACGTCATGTCAGAAATTTCAGAGTCAGACACCTGCCGCCAAAAGACACCTTTTGCAGCTGGGAGTGAGACCAGGCTGAAATAAAGGCTAAAGTTACATTGTCACATTCCATGGATCTTTGGCATAGTTGCTTTCTGACAACAGTTCCAGATAAACCAGCTTCGAAGAACCAAAACATCCAGACTCATCAACACTATCTGGATAACTCGGTTAAGGAGCACACAGGATTCATCTATACATCATGTTACATTTGAGATACATGGTACATTTTCCTGAACAGACTCGTAGACTGTTTTTATCTCAACCTTCCACCAGTGAGCAGAAGCAAAGTAATTTTCCTATAAATCTTACTCAGCTCTGAGTGTCATATAAAGAAGCATTAAAGAGAACAATAGAGTAATTTCATTTTCAGTCTCTGCCAAATGACATAAAAGATAAACTGTCCTCTTCTGACCCATCAACTCTCTGCAGCAAAAAGGTAATGAACTAATTAGCACATGAGGTTGACCTGGGACCAAACATTGGCTCTAATTCAGACTCATGTCAACTCAAACTTTCATCTTCTTTCACTGCTTTGATGTTTGAATAAGGAAAAGAAAAAGAAAGGAGAAATAAATAAGGTTTTAAAATTCAGGGGTTTTTTTTGTTCTCAGATATTTATTTGAAGCTGTACAAGTAGAAGGTGGTGACTCTCTGCGGCCGGCTGCAGACCTGCACAGTAATGACATTTCTCCCTTTGAAGATCATCTTTCCATTAGAACCAGGAGGGGCAGAGGTGACGGCCATTACACACCACTGATAAAAGTTGTGTGACCAGTTTAATCTTGTTGCATTCGTTCCACATGAAACTACAGGCGGCAGATTTATGGACAGAACCAATGTTTTATGATAAAAAAGGCGAAAAAACTCCTGAGGCAGAGCGACTTACAATGACAGGAACCATGTCGCAGATAGGAAGCAAAAAGTGAAATCACCCACAAGCTCCATTTTTAAACACACTGGAGTCACACCTACTGATATTCAGCCAATCTGAATATAAAGGCTGGTTTTAAAAAGAAAGAAAGAAAAACAAATATGTTTGTAATATATAGTTTATAATATGTAAATTAATCTAATTAATAATACATACACATACATTAATAACACAATTTTAACACTTTCCATCTAAAACAAGATGAAACATTATCAATACCTGTGGAAAAATAAGATCACCATAACAGCAAAAATAATAAAATTAAGCAAGGAGATTGAAGAAAAAAATAGTCCAAATTAAAAAAAAATATCTTAACACTTTTCAAACAGCTCCAACGTGCTTAAAGATGAACAAACAACAAAACTGAATCCACACAGCCACACAAAGCTGTTGTGAAATGACATTCTTTAAAAAAGACATAAATAAGCAATAACACCAGTAAAATGGGGAAAACAAAAACAAAAAAAACAATCAAATCTGCCAGGAAGGGAGGATATATAACAACATGTAGAAAATGAAAACAATAAGTAACAATCATGTCCTTGAATTAACCAAAGCAGGAACACAACAACCTGTCTTATTTCAATACATCTTGTACTTTGTTCCATTTAAGCGAAAAATCTGATTTACTACGTTCAGTAAAATCTAAGACTGACATTATAGGTGACAACAATTGTCATTCTATCTTGAAGCATGACCAAATCCTGTACCAGTGCACACAGTTTATATCTTATCTTCACTGAGAGCTCAGGCACATATGTTTTAAATGAAAGCTTCTCAACCATACAAACACTCAGTTGTTTGTAATCTGTAACGTCAACAAAAGGAAATTGCTTATCTTTCCTCCTTCCTCTGTGCTGTTTCTTTAAAATTTATTTCATTACTTTTGTCTCCTCAGAGATCAGCATGACCATGGTTCAATGCAACCCAAATGATATTTTTACATTTTATACTTTAATATTCGTTACTGTTGTGGTGTAGTAGTAGTTGATGAGGTGGATGTACCATTAGGGTGATGGGCATGTTACCAAGGAGAAAGCGGGTTTAGTCTCCTATATTTTCATGACTTTTGACTAATAGGTGGGTGTACTGTAAATGTCCAGAAAAAGAGGTGGGTATACCTTGTTTACCTACGTATGCCCTCCTCCACACCACTGACTGCTGATGATTGTCCCATTGTCCTCTGTAAATGAATTCATGTTTGCCAATTCATAGATCAGATCATCAGTTAAAAGGTTTCATGAATGCCTAAAACAAAGTGTCGATTAATATGAAATGCTGCAATGTATCCTCATACAATGGTTTGTTTGATATCTTGCGTATTAGCGCCCCTACTGGTTAGGCTTAGAAAGGCACCATGGGTGGGTGTTGCACATAACCCTTACAATATGACTAAACTTAACGTTGGACATGAACCCCTCCTGAGTCATGTTTTTGTTTGACCTGCCCACCACCCAAATCACCTCCCTAAACAGACTGTGTGGGCGTTTCAATACCCATACTACCATACTATAAAGTAAAAAAGATTTTGTATGTCCCAATACATAGTATGTCAAATGCCAAAAATACCAGGATGTTCTACAACATCTGGTCCGATTTTGCAGTAAGCAAGCCAGCATGCTTTTCTTGCTATTCTTACCCATAATCCCCTGCTCAGTAGCTGATACGTAATATCGACTGAGCCGCAAACAGATGTCAGCTTGACAACTGTCAGAATTCGCAATGACGGATGACAGCGCATTCAAGTAACTGATGGCCAGTCAAAAAGTAAAACTAAGAATATTGATTATTTAAGTGAACAAAATAATCATAAATATTATAAACGAATAGAACATAACTATAAAAATAACAATGACAGAGAAATGCAGATGTAACTTTATTGTAAGAAATATAATATGTTAGAATCTACAATTTATGCAGTTAGAACTTTAAAGTTAAACTACATACATTGCAAAGTAACAACACCAGAGCTCTCCAGGCTGATCTACATCTCTGGCAAACTCGGTGAGTGGCGTTTGTTTTATCTCAATGTTAACAGATATAAAAGCAAAAGGTCAAAGTTCAGGGTGTTATGTTATGAAACAGGAGTGTGCATACTGCATGCAGTACATACTTTTTAAGGGCAGTAAAAAAAGTAAAAAGTATACCATTTAGAACACACCCTGTGTTGCTCTTTATACTGCGTCACCTGACTTCCTCCTTCGCCCCTGTCATCTGACAGAGGGCAGCCTGCAGCACATAGGTCACATGACCACAGCTTATTGGCTGCTGGCTGTTGTGGGTTATACAGGGGGAGGGGTGAGCAACAGTTGATTGCTGTCAACCTCCTTACTCCAATCAACATATAGTTACCAACATATGTTGATTGTATGTATGTGTATGCTGACCCCTAGCTCCAAGTCAAATTTCTCTAAGGAGACAAATAAACGAACTGAACTGAACTGTCAGTGAGTGAACATCGGACATTGAGCCGCTAAACGCTTCCAATCGTCTAACACGGACATGGAAACAGCTCAACGCTGTCTTTAAACCTTTTAATAAATGTGGGTAATGTTAGCCATGTGATGCTAACAGTTATTCCTGCCAGCTTGTGTGACCCTGTCACAGGTGCAGCAGTAGTCTCATGATAGAGGAGGAGCTGAACAGATCAATATGCTGTGCGCAGCACTAAAATGAAATGAGATATTCCAATTTTAAATATTTTGCAATGATTACAGAGTCGCACAGAATTCACAGGGATTGGCTGAATTTGCATTAATTGTTGTGAACGCAATATTGCAACAACCTGTTGTGACTGATTAGGCTATATATAATTCCATAGTGCATCACTTTACGTAGGAATTCTGACAAAGGAATAAGTACAGCCAGTACTTATTCTGTTCTCATCACAGTAAATGAGAACAGCCCAAATGCTTTGATAATGAATTTTCTGGATGTTTCGTAAGATGCAGAAAACAGTGTTTACAGTTGGGTATCGTATTGTGTTGAGTGTTTCTGTTTTTTTGTCCACCTCCTGTAGGGTCTTTGTTGCTCGTGCATTAGTGTGATCAGTTCACACCCAGCTGGTCCATTAGCACGGTGGTGATGATGAGGTCCTCCTTTAACTCTTAAACGCTGTCCATCAGACTGCCCGAGCACAACAAACAGCTGTGTGTGTATGTGAGTGTGTGCGTGCATTAACAAGCTGATGCATTCAGAGGGTAATACAATCAGAGGTCTCCCAATGAAAGGTAATGAGTTGAATCACTGTTATTAGTCCCTTCCTCCTTCCAAAAACACTCACATTAACACACGCACTAACACCAATCAGCAAATTCGGAAACACAAACATGCATAAAAAAACTGTTGCTATGGCTGAAATGGAAATATACTTTTATCCAGAAATGTATTAAATAAAACTTTTAACTTTTGTTTTGTCACATATTTCAATTAAAAGTTTAAAGCTCTAAGCCTTTCAGTGAAAAGACAGCACTGGCAAAGTCAATATAAATATTCAGTGTATCACCACTGAAGCTGGAGGCTGGATGATTCCCTGAATTCTCAGGCCTTATTTTAGTCCTTTTGCAGGAGGCTACAGAGGATGCAGATGTGCATTATGTTGACATTATTGGCATCACTGAAGAGAGTGATGTCCTCAGGATGTTGTGGAACGATTACAAAATTGTGCAAATGAGAAAAGCACATTGTAGAGTTTTGTCTGCCTGTACTATTAATGATACAGCTGAGAAAAGAAATCACTGATATTGTCAAAAAAGTCATAATTGAAAGTATTACTTAAGGGTATTTTTTTTACTCTTTGAGTTGCAAGTGCAGGAGCAGGTGAACTGAGTATTCCAGCTTCATCTAGATCTCATAAGGGCTGTGAAAAAACGGCATGTTTTAGGACAAGTGAATTGCAAAATTATGCTGATTTAGTAGTCAAACACTTTTTGAAAGCATATAGATAAAATATGGAAAAAGTGAGGCAATAGACTCAACTGCACACACTGAAAAGTTTGCTACAAACAAATGTCAGTACTGGAAGATCTGTCCACACAGGTACAGTAGACCAGGCAGGAGAGAAGATGAGTGATGGAAAGTGGCCTGTGTCTGCTACACTGGTAGAGATCAGAAGACCGAGGAATGATGAAAAGGACCGAGGATGATTGCTGGCTGGTAAAGTAACTGGGTCTTTTTCATTATGCTAATGTTTCTTCTTGCCTAACTTGCGTTTCTTCCTCGGGTCTTTGCTCCATCCAGCAAGGATAAAACGATACCTCTCACGTTTTTGGATGTGAGGCATCATGCCGCTTCCCAACATTTGACACTTGGGCAGTGTGGGCTGTCTGCTCCAGAATTTCAAACCATACCAACATGACAGCTTGTTTGGAATCTTTCTCTTATATTTCTGAAATACTTAACCTGAATGTTTCTGAAAATATTGGAAGCAAGAGATAAGCCATGCAGTAGCTGAATCTATCATTATTTTACATCATCAATGTTACATAAACGTTTTTCCAGTTTCCAGAACTCCAGAACTTGGTTCCAGTGGGTCAGTCATACACTGGACGTCGCTGCTGCCAGAGCTGATTGCAACCATTTAAAAGAAAAAAACGCTTGTGATTTCACCAGATGGCTCAGTATTTGTGCATCAAGCAAACTGTCAGCTCCCTAGTAAAATTCTGGGGTTCATTGGACCCATCAAAAGCCCCTCCCACCAGTAGGGATGGCCAAATGAAGCCTCATGAAGCATTTTCTTTATTTTATGAGCCCACTAGATGGCGCTCTTGGTTTGAAGAGAGATAGGCTCAAAGAATGCCAATTCAGTGTGCTTTCAACCTTTTGTTGAACAAAAAGTGCCATCTAGTGGGCTCATAAAATAAAGAAAATGCTTCATGAGGCTTCATTTGGCCATCACTACCCACCACCCTATAGAGACTTTCCAGCTCCTTATAATAGATTGTTACCAGCAGCATTTTAAGCTGATGCCGTTGAGCAGCGTATCATACCGCTGCGATAGGTGCCATCTAGCTGACCAGCAGTGTAACATAGCACTGCAAAAGGTTCCATCCAGCTGCCTTACAAACTGACGCCACCCGCTGGTATATCATACGGTGACGAAAAGTGGCTTTTGTTGTGGTGTCTGGCGCCGAAATCACTGATAAAGTGCCAGTATTTGACAACTTTGGCATGAGAACGAGTTGAAATATTGAGCCAAAATGACTAAATCACCAAAATCTGCAAGTCTAGAGGATTGAAACATTCCCAGCGTGGTGTGATACCTTGCAGAGGACAGAAAAAACAAAGTCACACAAACCGACTGGTACTAATGTCCACAGAACCCCTTATTTAAGAATAATACCTTACAGTATCTACACACTACAAGATACCTAACACTAGAGATACTTGATTGCAATATCTCTTTACTGTTGATTTTAATCATTGGTTAATGTTCCTTGTTAAATCACCTAATTTACATAATGATCAGTGTCGTTTGTTATGATTATTTACTTCTATTGATGACACAATAATACACCACATTGCTGCATAGGAATGTGTGTATGTTGATTGTATAGTAAACAAACCAAAAATAAACAGCTGCTTTGAGTGATGCCCAAACACCGTGCAATTAAATCACACTCTATATTCTGAAGTGTTAGATTTATTACACACAAGGTGACGTGCATCGTATTTCATCTCACCATGTAACTGTGTTCTGTTTTATTATCTATAAATCCCTAAACACAACACTACGAAGTAGGTGCTGTGACAATAAAGTGTGTGAAAAAAGGCTGTGTAAAATATCTTAAACAAGATTCAATGAGGAGGTCAGTCAAGCCAAACATACAAATAGCAGTTAGCTTACACATCAGTTACCTGCTGCAGCTGGTCATTAACCAGATATCTACCCCACAAACAAGCTAATGAAATTTAATAATGAACCATGCAAACTGATGGTTATAAAGGTAAAAGATCCTCACAGTCTGATTGTCCTTTCAAAGATCATTTTGACAAGTTCAAAAATGAATCCAGCAACTTTGTACACTTTCAGGATCTACATTCACCATACCACCATAATCACAGCTACTTGAAGATGTTATAATATTATGTGATTCTTTTTTATTAAACTTGCAGGGAATGTTTGAACACACTTTAACACAGAAGAGCACGCATGCAATTTATCTGCATATACAGAAAAGAAATGTACAAAGGTGGTGACTATAATACCTATATGTGCTGATCAGTCTGGAGGCTTGTCAACAGACACTTATGGGCCACTTTAATGGGTACTGTGACGGCCCCTGCTTGGCTGTGTTGGTTGGTAGCTCATGCTATGTTGATGATGTAATTGGTGACATGATGTGTTGTCTTTTCCCCGAGGTCATCAGCTGATTGTTTATATCAGGAGCACCTGGGCCCGGTGCGTGGACAGATATAAGCGGTGCTGGCTGACGCCGCGCTCTCTCTCTCTCTCTCTCTCCCTCGCATGCTCCACACATCCACATGTACACTACTGATCACACTGACTAACACACCCCATACCTGCATTATGTTTATTTACGTTGCTTTATTTAAATAAATATACTTTTGTATTTGAGTTTGCGCTGTGTCTTTCCGCTTTTGTCATTGCCTGTGAGCCGGGTTATGACAGGTACACCTGTTCAACTGCTTGTTAATGCAAATATCTAATCAGTCAATCACATGGCAGCAACTCAATGCATTTAAGCATGTAGACATGGTCAAGATGTCCTGCCAAAGTTCAAAGCAAGCATCACAATGGAGAAGAAACGTGATTTAAGTGACTTTGAACGTGGCATGGTTGTTGGTGCCAGACAGGCTGGTCTGAGTATTTCAGAAACTGCTGATCTACTGGGATTTTCACACACAACCATCTCTAGGGTTTACAGAGGATGGTCTGAAAAAGAGAAAATATCCAGTGAGCAGCAGTTCTCTGGGTGAAAATGCCTTGATGATGCCAGAGGTCAGAGGAGAATGGCCAGACTGGTTCAAGATGCTAAAAAGACAACAGTAACTCAAATAACCACTTGTTTCAACCAAGGTCTGCAGAAGACCATCTCTGAACCAACAACATGTTGAACCTTGAAGCAGATGGGCTACAGCAGCAGAAGGACATTGTAGGACATCAACAATCCCCCTGTCCCTGCACTGCTTCCAGTAAGGGTGGGGAAGGGGTGCATGTGCTTGGAGTGTCTACATTCTGTGCCATTTGTGGCGGTGTGGCATTAAATGTCACAAAATGCCAAAAAAAAAAAAAAGAAAAAAAAAAAGAAAAGAAAATCTTGCAGTGACCCTTGGAGGGCCCTGTAGGCATGCCACTTGGTAAAATATTACACAGTAAAATGTGTTTCTTTGCTGCAAACTCCTCCAGAAGCCCTCTCTCTCCTTGCCTTCTTGAGGAGAATTTAAGGTATTGGAGGATCCTCCATGATGCTGAAGGGGAAATGATTTCTGGGTCATGGGAGGAGAGAGGATGCAACAAAGGCCACGGGTGCTGCCTTTGCAAACCAGGGGAAACAATCAGGACAATTATGTGTTGTCAGACAATATGTACGGGTCATGTTGTCCTTAGTGCTCAATGCAGAAATAGGGGAACTTATGCCAAATTGTTTAAAATAAAGTTCAGTCAGACAAGTTCAAATGTGTTTTTTGATTTAAAAAAAAAACAAAAAAAAAAACACGTGTCCAAGAAAATCTTTGTGGATTGACAAATTTGTTGTAGGCTAATGGATGTGTTTCTGTTCTGATGGTAACTCACTTCAGTCCATATTGATTAGCCTGAAGTCGTTCTCTATCCTGTCAGGCTCAGAGACCGTAAACATCGCTTTCAACCGTATTTTATAGTTTCTGTGAGGTTGTGTCAAGATACAAGGGAACAAGTTTATTTGTCGGATCAACAAAGCCTGCGAACCATTTGTGTGTTTCATGCCCATCAACCTGCTTTAGTAGCATGTAGCATGTGTGCATGTGCATGTGCATGTGTGTGTGTGTGTGTGTGTGTGTGGGTTTTATGTTGCTGCAGGTCGATTCCAGTTTTTACTGCAGGTCCTGACCCGACACAGCTGTAAACGTCATGTGCTCTTATTGAATCCACAACATGTCTGTCATCTCACTGTGGAGGTACATGCAGAGGTCAGAGGTCAGGGCTGGCTACAAAGCAGTTCCACTGCAGTCTGTTAAGATTCACTAAAGGGTACTTTAGCAAGGCAGATATACAAGGTTTAAAGCAGTTTTTCTTTCTTTTTTGACATTTGCACAAAACCAAGCAGGTAGTCTGAAAAAAAAAATAAAAAAATAATGTTGAAATTTTTAGGTATCCGTCCAAATGTAATGCAAATTTTAACCTTATTTTCGTAAAATTAGTAAAGTCATACCAGTCATACTGCTGCAAAAGTGTTAAAAGCCATCCAGAGATGACGGTACATCACAAATCTATGTTATTTACTCGCTGAATCTGTTAACATTGCACTTAGTCACATTTACGGTTTTTCGGGGGGGGGGGTTTTCGACAGGCAGAGCTGAAGGTGAGAAGTGAGGTAGACTAAATGCTAGCAAATAAAACCGGCTGTAGCGGGCTCAGTTTCAAAGCCACAGTGAAGACACAGGTGTCATATTAAACTAGAGGACTTAAGTCATTGGTGCCAAGATAGCATAACCATGTTATGCTATGTTGTTGGAAAGGGGGCCAAATAATGCTCCAAAGTAATGCTAAGTTTTGGTGAGGTTGACAGCCATATACTCTTTGCAGTATGTCAAGTCTGCACACAATTTGACCAATATTTGATTAAAGAAGCCTCAAGATTGAATGAAAAAATTAAGAAAAACTCAGGATTTGATCTTATGGTTTAATACCTTAGAGTCATTTCTTTAATCAGTGTTTGATTTGACGTTTCTCTACTCATTCTTTGGAGGGCAAGTTTTCGGTTCAGGACACACGTGACTACCTCTGCTTTTCAAAATTAGAAAATAAGATATCAACACAGAATAGATACAAAATACATGTGGAAATATGATTAATTGGTTTATATTCACAGGAAGTAATCCATCAAGCCTGTTCCCCAACCCCAGCCCCATTGAGTGTGGATAATATGCATACTTCAAATACAAATTTTGTCCCCCTGCCCATATTTCCTAAGGGCTGGGTTAGGCTTGTTATTGAAACCTTGAAATTGATATGAGTTGATCAGAAGTTGCTATTTACAGAACAAAGACCTGTGTTTGTTTGAACTCCTCACCAGTAGGGTCTCTTTTATAAAACAATACGTAGGATTCATACCAAAAATGTACATACAGACAAAAGCCAAAACTGGTGTGCGTCAAAAAATATTTAACAATTTCTACAATCAGACTTCCACCTCACCATCTGCGTTGCCAATTTCACGTCCAAAATGTTCCAAAGCAGGGGTCAAAGTTTCTCCCATCAAGTCTGTTTTTATAGATCACAACTTTTGAGTGGGAAGTGGCGTACACCTCTTTCAGAATCATGTAGAAAAAAAGCAAGCACTCTCAAAATAAATCCCCTCGAAAGGTGCGTGGCCAAAAACAGTGACAAAGGGAAAAATGCCAGCACTGACAAATGTCTTTTTGGTAAATTTAATAAACCAGCTTGGGTGGCAGTACCAGAAACACAGACGTTTCGACAGAAAGTCTTCTTCAGTATCAAAGGTTACTGAAGAAGACTTTCTGTCACAACGTCTGTGTTTCTGGACATTTGTGAGTGCTGGCATTTTTCCCTTTGTACACCTCTTTCAGGCCTCGTTCTGTTCGTATACAGTGTTTAAACATGAGACCCCTGATCTCTGCAAACTGACTTCCTTGCTTTTATACCTATGGGATCATAACACTGACTACCACCCATTGCTCGATGTTGAACCAGAGAATATATGTGTCTATCTAAGGAACCTAATTGACTTTCCATGGCCATCTTTTCCATGGTGGTGGCAGGTAATGTGTTACAATTACGTGCCGACAATGTTAAGAGGTCGTGGCCATTTTCTGATTTCTGAGAGACTGCTCTGGCATTATTTTCATGAACCGGATAACATAGAACCCAGACTTTTCTCATTACTTCATTAATATATGTTAAGTGTGCAGATGGATCTCTGTCCAGTAATTATGTTTGCTGTATTTACTGTATTTTATCTGTGTGTTTTCAGTGTGTTTATGAGTGTGCAGCTCTTTGTGCTTGCAGCATCTCCTCTGCAGCCTGCTGCTGTCAGCTCGCCTCTTTATTGCAGCTGTTGGCAGGTTGCCCGTTTCCTTGCATATGTATCCATACGCCTGTCTACTGTGGACCATATGTTCCCATCCAGCATGCGTCCGGTCTGCCCTCTGCTCTGCTGCTGCCCACACAAACAGACACCAGTTCGTTTTTTTGGCATAATTGCGTTAATGAGGTATTCACTTTGCACTCCTCTACAAGCCTTCATTAGCAGATAAGAGGTAGAAGATCAGATAGGGCGTGGGTGAGAGAGAGTGGAGGACTTGTTTCATCATGTACGAACTGGCGGTCCTGTTGACCTCTGTCACTGTGGGGAATTGCAGCGAAGCAGCGTATGGTAACTTTGACTTTGAAGATTTTTTTTTATGAATTGGGGTCAATTTACTCAATTTACTTGACAGATTAAAGAATTTCTTGTATTCACATCTTCAGTCACCATCAGAATTCAGATTGTGTTGAGACTTGCAGGTTGCAGCTCCAATTAATTTTGCCATGGAGATCTACTGGATGGTGTTAAAACATTTAATTAAAATTAAATGTCTAATTATACCGAAACCCAACAAGGTGGCCATAGTGACCACACCGATTGTTAATGCAACATAACCAAATGCATGTTGACATAAACAGTTGAAATTTTATTCTATTTTCTGGTAATGTTAACTGGGAGCAGCTGTCATGGAGAAAATGTGCTGTCATTCTACCCTGTATACATACCCCAAGAACTCCCACAGTCACACCCACCTAATCACCGATTCATCGCATCATTATACAACTTCCCTATATCCCTCATTCATGCCTGGGCAGAGAAGGAGCAGCAGGGGAGGAAGTCTGTATGTCTGAGCAGCATGCTCATTGCGCAATACGAGAAACAATGTTAGGCCATCAATCCCTTTCACATTTCATCTGCCATCCACCATAGCAGTCACATTTTCTGGATTACTTGACATTCACAGCCTGTCATCTGTTTCCCGAAGCAGGTCAATATCCACACACCTGCAGACTGCAGCAGCAAAACCTGGACTAGATCTGCTGACTGACTGGACGGGACTGACTAAACTAACAGAGAACTAACAGGCTGTGAGTAAACCTTATTTTTTCTAATTTTTAGAGTTACATTTGTGTTATGATATGAACTGTCACTCCCTGAGTGAAGCATGTGTCTCTAAATGACGACATTCACCATTGAATATATATTATGCAGATATTTATTCGAATAATTATAGATTGACTAATAATCATTTAATAATGATTTGCTTATCTAGTTTTGTTGTTATGTACGGTAATGCTGAGGTCTGACGCAGGGGAAGGAATGTTCAAGTTTTACTTTTCCTAATATTTACTGCTCAGGTAATACAAGTAAGACACGGTGCTGTTTTTAGGGAAAGTATAACTGTGTGTCATCAGCATAGCAATGTAAGGGATGTTGCATCTTCTTAAGCAGACAAAAGCATGCATTAATGCAAATAAATTTGAACCATGTGGTACAACACAAGAGGAGGGAGGAAATGATGATGATGAAGAGGAGGTAAAAACCGGTCTGTGTTGCAGATAATAATTAGATCATTAAGTTAAATCATTCATTACGTTATTAATTCACTTTTTAGGGCACTTCGTTAAAATTAACATAAACATACAAACCATACAGTCCAGAAATAAGAGAGCTAGCTAATCCAACTTGTTGAAGTCTTTTTTTGTAAGTCAGATATTATCTTAAATGTAAAAAAATAAACATACCAAAACACATAACAAGGTGATCAAGCTGTGTTAATGTCGCCCTCTTTTGAACCACAGATGTTTTCCCATTCCTAAAAAAAAAAAAGGCACACTCTGCCATAGATAAACAAATTCATACTGAATACTTCAGTATTTTCATTAGATTGCTGAGACTGTAGCAACTATATACATTAGAGGACCCGCTCACATCTTAAGACAATGTGAGTTTGAAGTTACACACAAGCAGAGAGTGGGGATTTTGCTTGGTCACTATTTACAAGACTACAACTAGATTCCTTCAGAGATTATTTACCATCCTGCTCCTGGTGGAAAACGCCCAAAATGCCAAACTCCCTTTAAGAAATGTGACATTTTAACAATACCTTATGTGTCAACAAAAACATATAACTCTAGAAAACACAAACACAGTATTCTTGTCATTTGGGCATCAATATAATCTGTCTAGATAAACTGTATTTGCATACAAATTTTATATTTCTAATTTTGTTGCCCGTGAGAGTGAAATAACTGGGAAAGTCTTTTGGTGTTAGGTGGGCATACCACACTTAAGTAACTATTAATATCAACCAGTACAAATAGTGTTGCTGAGTATAATACAACAGATACAGCAGCCTCTACAATAGTAACAATTATGACTAATTAATCACCAGATGCTTGAATTTTACCTTTACAATGTCATGGCAATTTCGATATATAATGGAAACGACCAGAACATTGAAAATGTCTTTGTTAATTGGCAGAAAAGCTGCATCATTTTGTTTTTACAAAGATGGGTAAAAACAAATAAGTGGACAGCCAAGACCTGCCTGTGGACATCAAATGATCAAATATCTTCTGTTAAAGTCCTTTGGCACTGAGATCTGTTTCACTAGTAAATTTGAAAAGAAATATACACCACACATTGACTATGTTGCTCTAGATTGTTTGTACATAATTAGTTCATCATGAAAATGTTACTTCAGCTTTTCATGATTATAAACATTTTTTATGCATCTGCACTTGCAACACCCGAGGCCGGAGACATTATGTTTACGGGCTGTCTGTCTGTCCCATTCTTGTGAATGCAATACCTCAAGAACACCTGGAGGGAATTTATTTTTTGAAAAAATGTCCAATTGGACTCAAGGATGAAGCAATACAATTTTGGTGGTCATAGGTTAAAGGTCAAGGTCACCGTGACCTTGTCTGCCTCATTCTCATGAACACAATATCTCAAGAACACCTGGAAGGATTTTGTTGTTTTTTTTAATTTGGCACAAATGTCCACTTGGACTCAAGGATGAACTGACTGCATTTTAGTGGTTAAAGGTCAAGGTCACTCTGACCTAGCCTCTATCTCATTCTTGTAATTGCAATATCACAAGAAGGCGTAGGTAATTTCTTCAAATTTGGCATAAATGTCCACTTTGAGTTAAGGGTGAACTGAATTTGGTGGAAAAATGTCACTGTGACCTTACAAAATGTGTTTTTGGCCATATTTCAAGAATTCATATGCTAATTTCAAAATTTCACACAAATGTCTAATAGCTTACAATGATTAAATGATTACATTTTATATCCATAAGGTCAGAGGTCACCTTCACCGGGACATCTTAATGTTATGCTGTCAATCAACCGCATAGCTCACAGACAGAAGGGGAGACATTTGGTCAGATACTGAGTTGGTGATACTAGTCCTGCCCACCTCAACTGTGTTGACCGTATAGATCTGTGGTGCTGGAGGGGTGATGTCTGTGAAGTATCCATGCTTTCACAGACATGGATGTAAACTGTAATTGTAACTTGACTGGTCTACGAAAAGCATATAATTGTGAGGTGGTAATTCTAGTTTTCTGCTTGTCCTCAGCTTCTCTAACCTTTGCATTATCTGTTAGTCCCTTCATCCTCCCTCACAGGTCTCCTTATTTTAACAAGTTATTCCGTGCCATATAGCTCTTGATTCATTTCTAAAATTGAATTTGTAGCTCAGCACAGAGGTGACTAATCTTTGGTTGAAATCAGGCCTAGAATGCATTAGAGTAAATGTTAGTCACTCCTGGGCTTCAAGCCCAGCTCCTCTAAAGTTACAACTTAAAAGTTTGATGAAACAGACAGAGATTCTGGGTAAATCTCTCATCTTAGGGGTAAATCACTCATGGGGGAATCAGTCACTGTCAGTCTCAGCTACTTTTTCAGCTATTTCTGAACCTACTGTGGTGAAATATGATCCTTCATTTGAATGGGGGCACACTTTGATGCAAATTGAAGCCAAATAGCCTTCCCTGGCTGGGCACGAACCCAGAAATCCTTAAGTTCCATCTCCGGTGTGATAAGAGTCTCTGTAGCACCTTCCATGGCTCATTAGCTGTGGATTGATGAGATCTTCTAACTTCCAGTTATTTGATCACAGCTGGCCAAGGACCAGTAAGGAGAGCTCTTGTTGGGGCGAGTGTTGTTATACAAAGCAGCTGAGAGGCTCACTCAGTCTGCTCAGACATCAACAACCTTTTCACCTCTTCTCTTTATTTTTTTTAACTTCCTTTTTCCTATAAATGAAAATAGGTATATAACCATGAAATACACAGCCTTACATGTAAATATAATGTATTTTAAATATGAGAGGTACAGTAAAACTTAAAAAAAAAAAAATACTGGACGCGATGCTCATTCCTGACAATGGATTCATGTCATTCGACTGATCTACAGGTGGTTTAATGTTACAGGACATGCAGCAATGCACCAACAAAGGGCAGAAGACACACTGCAATCAAATGAAACTCACTACTGCAGAGGACTAAGCACACAGGTGATCTCCATTTAACTAATTATGTGACTTCTAAAACCAATTAGCTGCACCAGTGATGGTTTAGTGAAGAAAATGTGTGTTTTGCATTTGATATTTGTATTTCATTTAGAACCCTGTTCTGTTTTTATGTTGATGGTGAATAGTTTTTTCTACTGATCATTTTGATTCAGTACTGTAAAACAATGAAACATTAAAACTTCTAAGGGAGGGTGAATGTTTTTCATCTTTCCCAAACTCCAGTTAATTGCACTCATTTTTTCTTCTCTCCCCAGCTGTCATTGACTTCCTCTTTTTGTTTCTCATTTTGTCCCACTAATGAATGTTTACCAGAGTTAATTATTTTACTGCAGTGATTGGGTTGTAGTTGTGCAATACTGTTTGTATCTATGATAAAACTGCAAATTAATTTAAATAGGAAACAGACATTTTTTGCTTTAACTTATCATTATGAACTAAATGTTATTGCACAATGTAATGGTTATAGAAAAATGACACCATCGGCATTTAGATTTGTTCCCTGTAAACCTCGCTTTCATTCTGCAATTCCGTCTGACACTGGGTATGACCTCCCAGGACAATGAAGGCTTTATTTATGGCACAAAAGAAGTGTGTCAACATTTGTGCAACCCGTTAGCTATCAGTACATATCCTTAGTTACCATAGAGTATTAATGTATGATAGAAAGCCCACATAATTGCATAATAATAAGTTTGCATGTCACTTACATTGCAAGGAGATCAAGGAAGATGGGAGGATATGGACACTGGCTGAACTAACATCCTAATTGCCATTGTACAGGTGTTGAAGAAAAAAACTGGATAACCTCTGTGCAGCATCAGTTTTCAACGAGATATCAGGAACCGTGAAATCCTTTGATTCACTGAAACTTGGCTAAATCCTGGACAGCACCAGTCAACCAGGTGGCTCTTTTCTATATGCTAGAGTAGAGCATCTGACAGAGTAGAGAAGGAGACAACCCAGATAGCACACATACATCTGGCCGACGTCGGCCTGAGGACTACACATCGGCCCTGAATTTATAACGTCTGACAAGCGTCGGCCGCATGGGCAGGTATCTTTAAATTTAATACTCTT
>NC_065527.1:30283532-30290409 GCF_006386435.1 Epinephelus moara | reverse complement strand
AATATTAATGAAGGAGCGCCTACTGAGCGCAGCTTTTTATTGATCGTTTGAACGTCGCGTGGTGGTCATTTTCGATTAAAGGCCAACGTCTCAGCGACGTCTTGGCAATGAGCAAACGCTCTCCCCGCTACGTCTTAACGATGTAAACTTGATACATCGGGCCGACGTCGGCCAGATGTATGTGTGCTATCTGGGAAGTGATTTACAGTGAATAAAGACGGTGGGAATGTGAGGTGCTGTCCTGTCCTGTCTTGCTGTGGATCACTGCTAATGGTGGCAGCCGTGTTTGGGAGAAGCGACCATGCTGCCTTCTTGAGGTCGGGATGTGTGGATAGTTCAATCACTCCACAGCCAGAAACCATGGATTACCAGAACCATCTGGAAACATGGACAATTATAAAGCAGCAGCCAACGATGTAAGAAGACATAAAAAAGGATTAAATTACAGTCAGGAGTTTTTACCTTGTATAATTCCATGTGACAAATTAATTATTGATTGATTTACTTTATCTCACCTAAGTTACATCATTGGAGCTGCCATGTAAACGTGCCAGTAATCTCTATAAACAGATATCACATATATCTGCATGAATAATCTCCTGGTAACAGTACATGATTTGGGTATTGGAAAAGTTCTGGGATCTCCTTTATAGAGCAATGCATATCCATACTAAAAATGTGCGTATGGAAGAAAGCCAAAAATGGTGTGCGCCAAAATATATTCCACAGTTTCTACAATCAGGCTTCCCCCTCAACATCTGCATCACAAAGCATGGGTCAAAGTTTCTCCCATCAAGTCTGTTTTTAGAGATCACAACTTTTGCATGGTAAGTGGCATACGCCTCTTTCAGGTCTCGTTTTGTGCGTACACAATGTTTACAAATGAGGCCCCTGGCTTCCATTTGTAGGTGACCAGTCATGCTTGAGCAGCCGGCAAATAGTCAGGGTAGCAATAAAGGCAAATGCATTGGCCAAAATGCAATCTCAACCTGCTGGCCATCGTCTGACTGCAATTTAGTGTTTTTTTTTAAATGTATCAGCGTGCATATGCGGATATCTTTTTTATAAAAAATTACCCAAATGACCGGCGCATGCAAGAGGAAGTCTTGGCCTAGATATCCTCTGGGTAAACAGAAACCCATACATATATTGGCCACTACCCCCAGAGGTTTACTGTCATCACACCGATAAGAGATGAACTTCGAGCAAGACTGATGAACCAATGTGAGGTTTCCTTTCAGTTTTGTTTGTTGTGGTTAATAATAAGACAACGCTCTTCCTCTTCCATTTTTTTTGGTCATACATTTATACTAACTTTGTTTATTGCTGTGTGTAAATGCTTAAAGGTGAGTATTTTGATATTCATAAGGCAGATGCTATTAGCACCCAGGTATCCATAGCCAACAAAGCAATTTACACTTGTCTGTATATTCATTATACCTTACTTCTCTTCTCCCCATAAAATGTGGCTGTCGCCATGCCGTCCATTTTGGATGAAAAAGAAGAGGAGGTTCCCAGTATACTGTCCTATCACATGGTATATAACTGGAAGCCCAGGGTGTACTCTTTACAATAAAACAGGGAGTGACAGAGTAGCTCAGAACAGTAAAAGTGGATGCATGTGTCCTGTACAGAGGGCAGAGGTCAATGACTGGGTCTCATTATACACCCTAACAGTGAAAATAATAAGTCAGCTAAGTCTAAAAATAAGCCATAATTGACTCACACAGGACTCGAAGCCCAGTCTCCTGTATGAAAGTCCTGTGCCCAACCCAGTCATTGTTTTATGCCCTCTGTGGACTGTGTCACTCTTTATACAATATCACCTGACTTTCTGGCAGTACATTTGTGAGTTTTTTTTTTCTTGTAAATTTGCCACTTTAATATCAAAGAATACCTGGGATTGGCTACTAGTTCCTGTACCCATGACCTCTTTGTCCTTAGTCTCGCCACCAGACAATCAGAGATCTCCGCCTTCTGATAGTCTGGGGACACTCCTTTCTAAAGTGTGCTTAACACACCGGAGAAAACGGCCGGCAACAAAGCAACGCCTCTTGCATTTTTTAAAAGGACACGCCCTCCCGAAAATGTGCACTCCCCCTTTTCTCGTCCGAGCTTGAAAATGGATGCAGACAGATTTACCTCCGTTTTATCAAACGTGTGCTCAGTCCACAAGATTGTGGAAATGAAGGACTTACAGCGACTTTGTTTAAAACTTTAAATGCAGTCGGACTATGTTTACGAGCACAAGAGTTCAGCGAGCCACCGAAGGACCGCCCTGCGGATTTACTATTGGTTCTGCAACGTAGGGAGTTTTTTTAAACTCTGAAATTGTATCCGCCCATCTAAACACAAAATCAGGGAGAAAGTCATCAGTCTTTAGATAAGCAAAGCGTCTAAAGACTGACTTGTGAGTCTACTTTGTCCTAACTGCCTTCGAACTTGACGCATCAACATGACAAGTACTAGTCACTCACAAATAGCGGGATCTATAATAAGTTGTATTTTTCCACTTTAAATGAATAAATCAGTGAAAGGTTAACATGACTGTCAGGGCTGCTTGGTTTTTCAGCAGCTTGAGAACAATGTCTCCATAATCACTTCTCTATTAGTGGGATTTAATTAAATACACTGACATTTAGCAGTGTGCACTTGCTGATATTTCTCTGTCAGACGTGTGTTCCATTGTGCAACATTGTGTAAATATGTACAGCATTATTGTGTGGCGTGTAGGCAGACAGAGTTGACTGCCTGAAGTAGCTCAAACTAGAGCTTGAACTTTTAAAGTGCAAATAAAGAAACAGTTGATAGTTAGACATCTATCACATTAATTTCAACTAAACTCACAGTTTTAGAGGCACAATGAAATAATTCATCCATCTTGATCAGGTTTGGCAGTTGCCATGTTTTGTTGAACATGGTGCCGTATCTTTTAGTTACTTATACTGTACTAGTTTATCTATCTTTGTTTTCCCCCACTGTATTTTCACTAGTGTATCAAGAAGAGACTATTGGTTTTTGTTTTCTGTGATATTCCTTGTTTTATTCATCTGTTTTTTAGAGTTTGTTTCCTGTTTTATTTTAATATTCTCACCTCATGTGTTATGTTCTGTTTTACATCCTGCCTTTGTGTGTTTTCCCACCATGATGATTGTCTGCCACCCTGCTCTCCTTGTGTATTTAGTCTGTGTGTTCTCTCCTCTATCCTGGACAGTTCGTCTTTGCTGTTTCTGTGAGCATTGTAGCCATAAGTCCTCCTGATTTCCTGTGTTTCTCAGACCATTCTGAAGTTTCTTTGATTGAGACCTTTTACAAGTGTTTCTGATTGTTTTGTGTATCAAACCCTGCCTCATAGGACTGTATTCATAACAGTCATCCATACAGTCCGCTTTTTCTGCTGGAAGCAGTATTTATGAAAACAATGGCGAATCAAAACAATCATTGATTCTGGTTAGCTTTGTTTGTGGTACAATCAATCAATCATTAATTTGTCATATGGAATCATACAAGTTATAACTCCAAAGAAATGTGATCCTGTCCGTTCCTTCAACTTGTGCGTTGTAATTTAGTCCTTTTTGCCTCATCTTACACTGAAAGCTGCTGCTTTATAATCGTCCATTTTTCTGGATGGTCCTGGTAATCCATAGGTTGAGGTTGTGGAATAGTTTAATTGTAATTTGGGGTTTAGTTGCTTCTATTTTTTTTTTTTTTTTACAAATTAAATTCACCACGGACTAAGTGCATTAATTGATATAACTGGGGGCGCTGACAATGGTATCCTGGAGCATACTTCAGACTCTGACTGGCTCCATCACTTGGAGATACATCTTAGCCTACAAAGGTATAAAGACATGGATGAGGCCTTCTGTCTTTACCCTGCATTGATTTTGTCCGCCTTTGTGCATGTTTTCTGAAAGCTAACAGATACAGACAAGACAGAGCAGTACCACCAGGGATTGTTGGGTCAGTGTAGCATAGTTCAAGCGAGATTCGACAAGACGAGATGACAAAGACATTTAAAACATAGTGAAACGTAACAAATTTTTAAAATAGTGAAATTAATTCTTTGTCTACGTATTGCAATTTGTTCAATAGTCTCATAGACTACCACCATCTACAACCCTGCCTCTGTTACGTCCTACTCTACTGTCATCTCGTTTGTTGATTTCATAAACTTTTGACTCTGCCCTCTAGTGCCATCTGATGGATGTATTTATGCCTACATACAGGACTCATTGAAGTATGAGGGCAGTGACTTGTTTGCAACGCTAAAAATGGATGTATCTATATTCATACATAAAGGGAGCATAAATGAGCCCTTAGTCCTACAGACGCATTCCAAATAAGTTGGGATGTTGTGTAAAATGTTAAAAAATAAGCAAAATGCAATGATAAACAAATGCTTTACAACCTATATTCTACTGAATACAGTCCAAAGACAATAAATTTATTCAGACTGATGAATTTTTTTGCAATTCTTGCTTGATATACAACTTAAGTTGCTCAACAGTTTGGGATCTCTAATGTCATATTTTGTGCTTCATAATGCTCCACACATTTTCAATGGCAGACAGGTCTGGACTACAGGCAGGCCAGTCCAGTGCCTACACTCTTTTACCACGAAGCTATCGGCTATTGGAACACGTGCAGAATGTGTCTCATTGTCTTGCTGGAATAAGCAGGGACGTCCCTGAAAAAGACTGTGTGTACCTTTCTGCATTAATGGAACCTTCAAAGATGTGAGGGTTACCCATGATGCCATGGGCACCAACACACCTCCATACCATCACAGATGCTGGCTTTGAACTTTGAGCTGGTAACAGTCTGGATGGTCCTTTACCTCTTAAGTCCGGAGGGCACGAAGTCCATGACTTTCAAAAACAATTTAAAACGTGGTCTCATCAAACCACAGCACACTTTTCCACTTTGTGTCAATCCATGTCAGATGAGCTCAGGCCCAGAGAGGTCATGGTGTTTCTGGATGTTGTTGATATATGGCTTTCACTTTGCATGGTAGAGTCCGACCTTGCATTTGTAGATGCAGCAATGTACTGTGTTTACTGATTATGGTTTTCTAAAGTGTTCCTGAGCCTATGGAGTAATATCCTCCATATAATCATGTCGGTTTTTAAAGCAGTGCTGTCTGAGGAGTAAAAGGTCACAGGCATTCAGTGTTGGTTTTCGGCCTTGCTCCTTATGTGCAGTGATGCAACTGAGCATTGAGAATTGTTCTTAACTGTTGGGACTATTTGCCCACGCAATGTTTCACAAAGCTGTAAACCTTGCAGCATCTTTACTCATCAATAGCTGAGCCTTTTATGGATGACCCTTTCATTCCCAATCATGATACCATCACCTGTTACCAAATATCCTGTTTACCTGTGGAATGTTCCAAATGGGTGTTCTTTGAGCGTGCAACAACTTCCTCTGTCTTTTGTTGCCTCTGTCAAGATTGTCAAGAAGGTTTGGAGTTGGTCAGCGACATAAATTACCAAAGTTAATCAAAGCTGAACCCTGAAACCAAAATTCTTTTGGTCAAAGCAAGTCTGTTACAATTAATAGAGTAATTCAAAAATATCCTGTTATAATCTTTAACCTGGACGTTTGGCAGTGCTTACTGGGCTGTATCACTTGAATATTTTATGTGTCCAAGTCACAAAGTCTGTAAGTAGATCAGGGTACAAACTGTACCGAAAAGTGAACTGACTGTCTCCCTTACATTAATGTCCAGAGTTGACTACACATTTATAACGTGCTGTGATTCTACTCATAATTCGTCTGATGTAGGAAACAGGCTGAAACTGAAAGCTGTTCTGAATGACAACACACAATAATTAGCATGTGTGTGCGTGCATGTGCATATGTGTGTGTTTGTGGGTGAATAATTTGAGCAGCACGCCGCCTGGTCAAGCGCCGCTTGGCCGCTGTCCTCTCAACAGTTTGTTGTGTGCAGCCCAGCCGGATATTTAGGACGAGACGGAGGCTATTTGGTGCTTCTCCAGACCAGCTGGTGCACGGGATCAAGCTGTTAATGGCAAATTATCATCCTATTAATCTCTGCGAGTGCTGGGCCTTTGTCAAAAAGCCTGCACTGTAAAAAATATCAAAAAATGAAATCCTCCTGCCTCCTCTTTATGTCTGAGCAGTGGATCACCTCTTGTTAAAATGGTCTCGTCTGAATGTGGTTGAGCTACAGGAAAAGAGAGCTTCTGCTCACACACTTACAGTGCTGTTATCTAACTTTGACTCCATCTGTAGAAGTCTGTTATATTTACTCAATGAATCAGAGAAGCAAACACACTCCATCCAACAGCCCAGCTTGACTTCTTCCTTAATCTGTCTCTTTTCTCACAAGCAGAAAGAAACAAACCTAAAAATTTACATTTATTTTAACATTAAAATAACTACTGAATGTACATTCAGTCATGTTTTCCATAACATAATATAAACATGTTGACTTAGGTGTCATAGGTCCCAATCGAGCCGGAGGAGAAACTGGTGGAAATGGTTGCTGGATACCCAGAGCTATATGGTCCGTCGATAAACAGCAGGTTGTCAAACTGCCCCTAAGTCATCCTAAAATATGCCAGGAAACGGCCATCATCGAGGCGAAGCTCCTGGACCAACTTGTGGTACTCCCCGAGATCCATGCTCTTTTTTAGGGTCTCATGTACCCACACAGATCTCTGTTTCCCTGTGCCCAACAAACTATTTACTGACCAGTGTTGGGTAAGGGTTACTTTAAAAGTAATCAAAGTGCGTTACTGCGTTACTTTTTAAAAAAGTAACCAGTTACTTTACTGCATTACTCCCTGAGTAAAGTAACTCAATTACTTTAAAAGTACTTCCAACGTTACTCCCTGAGAAAAGTAACTCA
>NC_065527.1:30281855-30282906 GCF_006386435.1 Epinephelus moara | reverse complement strand
TTATCTCCGTTATTAGAACCAAACGACAGCCATTGCTGTTTCAGAGCTGAAGGACCAGCGTTCTAAAAGTAACGGAAGTAACCGATGTCTTGTTTGAAAATGTACTTAAGTATTTCATTACTCAAACAGCAAACTAACGCGTTAGGTTACTCGTTACTGCAAAAAGTAATCAAAGTACGCGTTATAGCCTACCCAACTCTGTTACTGACAGACTCTCCCTCAACCAGAGCTACAGCAGGTACCCTCTGCCTGAACATTTTAGATGGGGTGGTTGTCTGGCATCAATAAAAAGGTCCAGCAAGAATTTTTTCTTCTGGTGTCATTCAATTTATAACACTGATCGACCCTAATGTTGAATAATTTATGTCCTGTCCACTTGGTGGTATGTGCATATAAGTTAGCTATTGTCTAGTCTTGTCTTTAAACTCAAGTGGATGATCTTGTTGTCTAGCTGGCTTTAGCCATTGCATAGTAGGGTTTATCATTGCATCATCACAAAATGTTACAGCAGCTGAGTGTCCAGGGTTTCTTTAAAAAGCCCAATAATTGTGATAGTGTTGACAACCAAGGTGCAAAACAAGGGACTGGTGCGGGTTGAAAAAGATCATTCATCTGCTTTGTGTGGTGTTGACACAAAGAGGGACTGCACTGTTGGTGTCTCTGTTCATTTCACTCTCCATGTCCTCATCTTACTATATAATGACGGTGTGTGTGTGTGTGTCTGTTCCACATTTTTCTCCTCATAATGTGTGAATGAAGCAATATTACATCAATTGGCCAAAGGGGGGCGCTATAGCAATCGATTGAAATTGCAAACTTTGAATGGGCATATCTCATGCCCCGTATGTTGTAGAGACATGAAACACAGAGATGCCTCTCCTCATGAGGAACAAATTTGCCTAAAGAACCCATAACTTCTGGTTCTATAGATTTTCCGCCATTTTGAATTTTTGGAAAAACACTTAAAATCAATATCTTCCTAGGAAGTTTGACCGATCTGCATGAAACTCGGTGAACATAATCTAGGGACCAATATCTAAAGTTCCCTCTT
>NC_065527.1:30263030-30281840 GCF_006386435.1 Epinephelus moara | reverse complement strand
GATATGTAGAACAGGAAGCCTCAAGGTGACTGGAGAAATGTAACTCTAATTGGCAACTGGGTGGCGCTATAACAACAGAAAAATGCTTAAAAATGGCTAAAATGCGACCAATCGCTGTGGCTCCCCCTGTGGCCGAATGTGTTTTTTTCTAATTTTTGGTATGACTAAGTCATGGTATGGTATGCTGTACTCAATGGGTATGGACTAGTAAATGCATAATCTATAAACTTGTTCTCTATTTTAAAGGAATACTTCACCAGCAAAATGTCCATTTGTATATCAATTATTCACCTTATGGTACTGTAAAATTGTAAAGAAAACGTTGTTTTTCTCATGTATCCACTGTGAACGGAGAACCCAAAAAAGGTGGACATTCTTGAATAATCGGGGGATTAATTGGGTAAATGGGGACTATGTATGAAAACAGCTAAACTTTATCAAAACATCTTTTTACAAACTCCTCCATAACTCATGCTAAGCTATGCTCAGTATTCCCCAAACACATGCATTTTTGTTAAAACATTGCAATGTAAAACACGTCAGTACTGTCTCATGCACAGCTGATTAGCATGCCTGGGTGCCTGCATTTTAATTCTGCTCAAGCAGAGCTCATATGCTTACACATGCAGGCACACTCAGCACGCACGACTCAAAGTGTTCTATATTGTAACGCCCTGAGCAGTTGGTGGTTTGGTGCCTTTCCCGAGAGTGACTTGGCAGTGCCCAAGAGATGAACTGGCACCTCTTCAGCTACAAGTCCACACTCTGTACTTGGTCTGGAACTTGAACCACAACCCTCCAGTTCCCAAGCCAAGTCCCCACGGACTGAGCTACTGCTGCCCTGCACAGCATGTTGTTTTGTAAACTGTTAGAGATTTGACAAGCCTCTCAAATGTATTGTATATCCAGTGTCTTCACAGGCAGTTTAATTTCAGGGACGACATTAGGTTTGAACTGTCATGAACCAGCATACAACCGTCTTTTAAATGTCACAATGAAATGTGCAGTTCAGATTTGACCTTTAAGGTCCATCCAGATAAGCGAGCAGCTGCTGCCCAGCAACCTCGGTGGTGGCTCCTGGCTACAACTGATCCTACTGTCCTGCACACCACAGGCTGCTGATGTTCAATAGTATGATGTCATCATGCAGATACATAGAGCAGGTTTTAGTTTACAATAGAGGAAACGTTTAGCAATTTGACATGATAAATACAGCAAGGTTCTCTTACTGGTATCCTAAACATTGTTTCATGGCTCAGACCAGATAGGCTATTACCTCTCTGCTCTCTGCTGGTGAAGAGGTTAATCAATGAGGAATTTCAGAGACAGTAAAATTCTGACTCTCTATCATAGAGTGTGCCAGTAAACCCGGAACTCCGTTAGCGCTTTTAGCACGTCCGGTTCTCTCGTCTAAAAGTCAATACGTTTTTTGAATGGGATTTTGGTAAAATGCCTCAAATAAGGTCTGTGGTCAACAAAAGCTTAAGCGAGTTTCAGGTTTTGTTCTGCGACAAAAAACACGTCAGTAAATACCCTACTTGTGAATTTTGAAGCTTTTACGTGTCCTAAAAAAGGCAGTTGCTAACAAGTTGCTCAACATGACTACAAACCCTGTTGGGGACATTAAACGTCATCACCAGGGGCGCCGCCAGGGATTTTGGGCCCCATGAAAAGAATTTTTACTGGGTCCTATACACAGCTGGCTGGGAGGCCGGCGAAAATTTTTGATGCTATTTTACATAAAACTATGCATTTTGATGGTATTTTTGACTATCATTCCCACATTTGTGAAAAAAGAACAATCTCTTCCTCCACTTCCACATTCCTCCCTGACAAACTTGAAGAGGATCCTGGACCTAGTTCTGTAGAGTGTACGTCAGGGGTGTCTGTAGGATTTTGACACATCCGGGGCTTAGCCCAGAAGAGTTAAGCAGATGCGCGTGCAGAGCGCGCGCCAAATTTTTTAGACATAGAAACATTCTCCACATACCCTACAGGTACCTGCTCTTTCATTGTCCTCCCTTTGGTCTGCTGCAGGATCCCTGAACACATCCCTATCTGCTATCATACCTGAAAATTAAATGTAAACATAACATTTTATAGCTTATTTATGAATGTACGTGTAGTCAATATTGGTATCCCATTGCAATTAATACAAATAATTATGGGCAAAGTTGCCACTAACTTATGGCATTTTCACATGCCCAAACACTGGACCAGTTACACCACTCTAGTGTAGCATAAAAAAGACATATCTGAAATATTTCATTTTCCTGCATAATCGCCCAACTTTTCCTCTATTTTGCCCATCTGTCCAGCTTCATTTAAACCCAACCAGCGTTGGGGAACAACATGTTAACCTGTCCTAATGCTACCACCTAGTGGTGGAGAGACACCTTGAATAATCACACAGTGATTTTAAGAAACAAGCTAACTACCTCTTCCAACATCCCTTGTGCTTGTCTGTCTGATGGCAGCAGCAGTACCAGCAGAAGCAGCAGCAGCAGTGCCATCTTGATTATCATCATCTGAGAAAAAGTGTGTTAAATTATTTTAAGAACACACAATTCACACTACACTTGCATTCAGAGACGAATGCTTGGTTAAGTACAGGGGTGCACTGCAAACCTGTCATATCACCGGTGAAAAAGGTGAAAACGATGCAATCCCATAACCACAGATCATCAAATGAATGACCCATTTTGAATTTAGTTTGCACCCATGTACTGACATTAGCTAGCTAGGTAACAACACATTGTTTTTCCATTTAACACATTAGCAGCTACAGTAAAAGAGGCAGGCTGTGCAGGATCCCTGTCTGCTAGCTAGCTGCTATCATGCATGAAAAAGAAAATAAACAAGATGGTTCGACGTTATAGCCTAACATTAACTTTAGCTACTTTCCCCTCTAGAAGAAGCCCAAGCTTAATTATTTTTAGGTACACAATTCTCACACACTACAATTGCATTTACAGACAGATGCTAATAATAACAGATCGTTTTATTCCCATGTAATATCAACTAGCTGCTAGCTAGCTAACGTTAGCTACTTCCCTCTAGTAGTTCCAGCTGCAGCACTCTTTTCGAAATTATACATTTTTCCATAATTTCTATTCCCATTACCTCTTTGATTGCTGACCACCTTTGGGGGGAAAAACATGGAAATCTTTTTTTGTGACATCCCAAAGACAGCTGAACAGCATGCTGTTGTCAAGCCTGCCTGTTGTCAAGTGCGCCTGCTGCCTGACGCTGCTGTTTTGGGTGAATGACGTCACGTGCGACCTGGAGGTGTTAACCACTTGTGTGCCAAAGCCAAAGTAGTGGCTTTTTTAAAAAAAATAATAATTAATTGTTACTCAAACCTGTCCAAAAACACTGTTTTATCGAAGCATCAACATAAGATAACCGTAGTTTGAGGATGTGATCTTAAAAAAAAAATAAAATAAATAAATAAAAAAATTATTTTTTTTTTGGGAAAATTAATATTCGGGGCTAATTAAAAAACATCCGGGGCTTTAGCCTAGGGACGCCACTGGTGTACGTTATAGGGCTGACCCAAAAAATTTGAAGCTTCGAAGCTTCGTTCGATGGCACGGGATTCGATTGTGAAAAAAAAAAAAAATCAAATTATCAGCCTTTTTTTTTTCCTCCCGTTTTTTGGGGGGACCTTGAACGCAACACCATCTCCGACAAGGAAATAGAAAGCCCGACGTGCAATGAATGTAGACCTATTATCCTGCTTGAACACAGACAACTAAATTCTTTCAACAATGTGACTCAAAATAATGATAAAATAGATTTTATTGATGTAAAATAATATGCTGATGGTGACATTTTCCACCGGTCCGCTGCGCTCTGAGTCTGGTGTCAGTGACACATGCTGCTCTGAGTCGCGCATCTGTCTGCTTGCGCTGCAGTGCACGCTGAGGGTTTTAATTTTTAGTGTTAAATCAAAAGTTAAACACTACTTATCAGCAACCAAAAGTGTTTTTTCGTTTGTGAATATTTTTATCTTAATTCTAGGGTTGCAAGAAACTACCCTTTCACCATAATTTGTAAGTTATTAGTTAGTTTTCGCTCAGCAAAAAAAAAAAAAAAAAGTTTGCTTGCTCATCCCCAACTAAAATGATCACCTTCTTCTGAATATCAACTTTGTTGTTTGCTGATAGACCAGGGACAAAGTTAATATTCCATAACTTTCCATTTGAAATACTGGGTGACATACTGTCGACCCTTTGCTTCTTTCTCCTCTCTTAGCTTCCTTTCTTTCCATTTTTGGCTACCTGATTTTTGAGGCATATTGCCGTCTCCGCCTCCTTACCCGCTGTCTGTGACAAGTTATGGCGCACTGCAGCTGATTCAGTCAGACTGAACCATTTTACGTAAATAGAGAGGGGGGGGGGGGGGCATTAATGTTTCCAAAACAAATAAAGTTATTGTTCCCAGTACATTGTAAATAAAATATATTTGTGATTATAAGTTAGTTAATAACTTAGTGTCATATTATTTTTTGTCAGTATTATAATTTTATTAGGGGCCTCTCTGGGCCCCTCTTAATCATGGGCCCCTGGAATCTTTCTCCCTTTTCCCCCCTTTTCGGCGCCCCAGGTCATCACCCCGAACAGGCGAGAGTGCTGGCAGTCCGCCATTACAGCTTCTTATTTAGCTTAAACAGTCCGATTTCCCCATTATACAATGTTTTTAAAATAAAGCGGCCGAAATCAGTTGAAAGCTTAGTGGCAGTGACGTCAAGAGTCATGCGACCGTGGAGTAGTCATGTAGTCCGTTAAAGCCTAACGTTAGCGTTTTATTTCTGGCGATCGCATTTAAGCTTCAAATGCGGTATGAAAGGTGTTCATATGTGAAGATTATCTCGCTGAACAAAACCTGTAAGTATCATAAACTTGTGTTAGCCACAGAGCTTATTTTCTGACATAATCCAAAACGCAATGCAAAAATCACAATTACTTTCTCTTTCGGGAACCAGCGCAATGCTAAACTTCCGGGTTTTGACGTCAGCCCTGGCACACTCTATTTCAATGCTGTACTCACGGCAGGTTGAAAAAGTCGAACAATCACAAACTCTGAATACAACAGTAAAGAGTCACATATGTTCACCAAAGCAGCAGCTTTTTTCCCTCTTCTCACTGTCACTGGCTGATAACATATTCAGAAACTTTATTTCAAAAATGGGTTACAAGATATATGGAGCAAATTCAACATAATCCTTTCATCTCATAGGCTGCATTCACAACAAATCCAACACGTTCAAATACCAACTCAAGTTTGTCAGTGGACCTACATGTCAAAATATGATGTGCTAGCTACCCTCCTGTGTCAGTTTTGGATGTTCAGGGACAGTGTGTCAATTTGTGCTTGTTACATAAATTGCGTCCTCTCAAAATACACTTCTGTTTTCACAGGAAATGTTATGTGCTCATTAAGCGCATACAGCCAATTTCAAAATACACAGTGAGCTAAAAAGTTTTTAGGTTTATTTCTTGAGGTTTAGGCGATAAAAATCTGTGGTTACATTTAGAAAAAAACAGACGGCTGTGACTGATGTATGTCATGTGACTTACACCGCTACCGTAGAATGCTACATACACTAGCATACTATGTTGTTTTTATAATAACTTTATTGACTTTTGGTTTCAAAGGGGAAATGAATAGCGGGCTCCCGGCTGAAAGTTCAGAGTTTGCTAAACCCATTCACCTCCCCTCTTGCCTGCTTTATGTGGACTTTCTCACTCTTTATACATGATTGTTGCCCTCTGCGTCAGAAATAGCCGCTGCCTGGTGTGTTTCATACCACTGCGCATCAGTGTCCAATGCCAAGGTCCACTGAAAAAGTGGCAGTATTTGACTAGTTGGTAGTAAGAATTCAGGTGCTGCAGCGGTTCGCCACAGGGTTGTGCAGCAGTGTGGGAATACTTGGAAGCAACTTATAAAAAAGGATCCATGTTGAATTTTACTTAAATAAAGGTCAGTGTGATAGCATCAGCAAACTCTTTTGTTTATTTTCTCATAAATCATTTCAATCAGGAGAGACACAGTCTGAAAGAAATGAATATTTATTTACATGCGCGTTTACATAAGTATGAGAGATGTGAAAAGTCTTGATGACGTAGTGAATTAGGGAACTCCCCCTATGGAGTTTGTTGTGGTGGTGGTAATGGGAGTGATGAGATGATGACGGAACTGAGGATCTGGATGTGAAAAGGAGTGGGCTTTTGATGGGCTCATTCTAGGCTCTGGATAAGGTGACTGGAGGGAAATGGGATGGAGGAGGGTGCGACGATTCCATCTGAAATGACAGCTAGCTAGCCTCCAGACTCAAATCTAGAAAGATTTTCAGTTTGGCCCTCACCAATACACCCTTCCTAGCCAAGGTGCGGCACTAACTGAGGCATATTAAATGCTGCCGCACGCAATTGGATAGCAATATAGCCAATCAGAGCAAAAAACAAGGTGACACTAAGCCCCATTTGTTTGTCGAATAGTTGGGCTAACTGATATATTATGCTTTTGCCGTATCCCGTCAGCAGCTGGCATCTTGGCTGTTTACTTTTCGATTCCTACGGCGCAGCACTGTCTTCATCATGTTACACCCGCCCAGAGCCCGCCTCTGTCAGATAGACTGATCTGATTGGTCCGATGGCGATTCAGCAGGCTCTGCTCGTCGGAGTGCCAATCTCCCCATCTTAGTGACTAAGTATTTGTCTTTGGTAAGTTTGTTTATGTTGGCTTAAAAGGTCTGCAGAATTCTTTTTGATTATCATTACTGTAGTATCTTTACTGCCACAAAAGACATATGCCAACACAAACAAAGCCAGTACTCTTCTTTCTAGGATAGCACACAGGCTGTTAATACACACTTTATCACTTCTACTCGTTATAATATTTGACGATAGAAAGGGACTGTATCACTTGTTCCTGTGGACTGCTGGCGTCTTTCAGTCCTATTGCTGGTTATGAGATTGACCACTGCAGTGTGACGTCACGTTGCGTTTCTCCAAAAGCTGAATCACTTTCAACTTCGAGGCACTACCCACATTCAAATGAGTGGGAGGGATGACGTTTTCACTGCAACTAAGGTGGTGTGAATCAAGCCATAGTTGGCCATAGACTTAGTGTAGGCAGCACTGACTACATTTTAAGTGCATCAATCCATAATGAAATCAACACACAGGATAAGCCCCTGTCCCATTTCCCACCATAGACACGCGTCAACTCTCTAGAAAAGCAGTTTTAACATACTCGCTTTACTGATTGGCCCCTTTAGGCTACTGTACCATGACCACTTTTAATGAGTGTGAGTATGAGTGCTACAGACGTTCATTTACATGCATCAATTCAGTCTGAAACACCTTAAGACACCATCTCCCCCTGTGAAATGTGATTTGAACTTTGCCTCATAAAATCAGATGCCAGAACGAGGGGAGCACTCGGCTATTCAGCCAACAGTTGGTGCTCAGGGAGCTCTTTGATTCAGATTACAGAGTTCAGGGCATCTGTGCTGAATTGATTAAAAACCGATGTTATTCTTTTCTTAGTTAGGCTTCAATTGAAAGTTTGTTTTAATCATAACTGGCTCTTTGGTCTCAGCCGCGGTAATAATTAAAGCCACAGATAATAAACACAAATATGAAGAGCACAGAGAGGTGAGGGGTTGGGGTCCCTCTCTTTCACCGCCCTATCGCCTCAGAGAGGAAATTGAAATGACCGAATCGCCTAAATTGAAAATGCTGCGGTTCAGCTTAGAGGAGAAAAATGGAGCTTGAAGGACTATTATGTGATGGGATGACACAGCCGTAAAGATTCATCCAATTTTATGGCCACATACAGCAGAGACATTAACTCAGTCGTCCCATTCATCCAGCAGACATCACTCTGTGTGTGTGTGTGCTAAGAGATTCAAATTTGCTTACATGAATTGAATTATCTTTTGCCGTGTATCTAAATAACTCTGTATTAAACGACTTAATGTACAGTGCTGTCAGAGGCTGCATTTTATCAAACAGGAACTGCTGCTGTTGTGTTTGCACCACAGAGACTTATGGGTACGCACAGCAGTGCTCTTTATAATGACACATATTACTGTCCATGAGAATTTTTAGAAACAAAAGCCTTAAATGTCTGACATTGAGAGGTGAAAGGTATCACTTAATTTTGTTACAGCCCCCCAAGGTCCCCAAATGTAGTAATTATAAATTTCTAGTTCTACATAGTTATCAAATTAAGCAATATTACACAGGTGTGCTTTAACATCATTTGTGGCACATCAGTGATGCAGTCAGGACCAAGGTACATACATGAGGTATTACACAAGAAATTACCCACAAAATGTATTCATATTGAGGGGCATTAGAGTGACCGAGGGATGGCATTTCTCTACAGGCTGAAGCGAAAGTTAGCATCACTTTTTTTTTTTTTTGCAGAAAATAAGCTCTGTAGCAAACAAAAGTTTATGATACTTGTTTTGTTCAGCAAGATAATGTTCACAGTTGAACACCACGTTTATGATTACTGAAGCCTACATGCAATCAGTAGAAGTAAAAAGCTAACATTAGGCTATAAACAAACTACACCATGATTGCATGACCCACTGTAATGTCACCATCATAACAAAACTGTAAAGCTATTCAGCGCAGCTCTGCATAATGTTCTGTAGTCTCATTAAGCCTCTTGTTAGCAACCACCTTTTTTAAGACACAGAGTCTTCAAAATTCACAAGTGGGGTATTTACTGACATATATTATGTTTGTAGAGCAAAATGTGAAAGTCTCTTAAGCTCGTGTTAACCACAGACCTTATTTCAGGTATCTAAGCAAACGGCTATTGAAAAAAACTCATTGAATTCAAGAAAAGGAAACCAGGAGTGGTAAAATACTGACTCATTTCCAGGTTAAATGACAGATTAACTGGAAAACAATCAGACTCCGACAGACACAGTCTAGTCTCTGTCAAGTCCACCAGCTAACTTGAGCTTCTGGAGATTGTGGGGTCCCCAAACTAAATAAATACCCCAGACATAAACACAAAGCTGCTTAGCTAGCTCAGTCTTCTTAAGACTGGGATACCTGCTAAAAATAGATAAATAAATAAATAAATTCCATATACAGATTTAGCTACTATATCCACAAACCTCTTATCTTTTTTTTTTATCTGTAAGCTACAGTAGTAGTGCTGTGTCACTGGCACAGCCGATGGAGGATGGCAGAGGATGCCAAACCTTTCCAATAACTTAAGAGCACTGTATAGTCCAAAATTCACAATAACTTTTTATCAAACTGAATATTTTGCTTCAGGCCATATTTGATGGTGTTTAGACTTTCCAAAACAACTTTTTACTGCAGTCACAGAAAGCTGCTTTATAACAAAAAAAAAGAAGAAAAAAAAGACTATCTCATTCAATCCAATGAATTACTCACACGAGTATGTTAGAAAATGTCTGCAAATGCAGTTGTTGAGTTCAAGTTCAGAAATTGTTTTAAGTTAATAATTCTATTAATGTCACTGTAACGGTTGGAAGAAACATTGGTCCATTTTATTCGCTTGTCAGGTCATTTGAAATAAAGGACAAAAATGTTTCAGATATGTTAGTTTAATAAAAGATGGGAAATATGATCAAATTGTTTATTTGAACCACCATGAATATTACTTGTTTTAAAAAAAAAGGCTTTGAATAACATATTATGTGTGTATTATGACACTCGTTTCATGGCACTTGAGGATTATGGCACCGACACAACACCACCATCTTATCCTGTTAAAACAATATTCATAACTTGGATTAATTTATATGTAAACCACTTTTGATTCTTTTAATCGGTGGACCCTTACGGACTTCAGGAATATAAATAACTTACTAGGTAAGAGGAAAGGACACATATTCTGACTGAATGAAAGCTTCAATGGTAGGGAGTCAATAATTTTTTTTTTTTTTCCTTTTTTTTTTTCATAATACCAATAAATCTGACTGAGCATTGGATTGCATATTCCATTAAAAGAACCGTTTTTGAAACAGCTGTCCATGACCACCTGACAATGTGGAATATCCCTTTTTCGTGTGTCCTTCTCACCCTCATTCAACCATTCCTTAAAACTAAGTCAAAACTGCTACAAAATGATCCATTTTGTAGCAGTTTTGAAGCCTTCTGGTTTTTGCATCAGCTCTGGCAACTACAACATTGCCATGGATAGGGCAGAGTAAAATTTGCAGTGATGAGCGAGGTGTGTTGTTATCTTAAAAGAGCTATATGTAAGAAATCTAAAGCGAATAGTCGTAAAATCCTCCTAATATGTCACAGAGACGAAGGAAAAATGTTCATTATAACATACTGATCTCACCGACAACAATAGTACAGCCAGAATATTCGCATTTAAAAAAAATTTTTACAGTCCGCAAATCATGTTTATGTTTTGAATTTGTGTTTTGGCCTGTTGCGCCACCCACCGCCGTCTACCAGTCACACAGTCAGTAGAGTCTCAGCATCAGCTACAGTTACGACTGAGCTACATCAGCACGGCCAGCAGCATTAGCAGTGTCCCAGTACATAGCATTAGCAGCCGGCTCCTCAGCTGTATCCCAGCAGCAGCGTTAGCAGCAGAGAAGCCGGATTTGCTCGAATGGTCCGCTGGAAAACCGAAGATCAAGGACGCGGCGACGCGGCCCTGCCACAGCAACCGCCCGTGGGCAAACAAATCAGTCTCCAGCATGCCGCTGTCCAGCAACCTCGAATCTGTAGGGAGGGGGGGCGGACACGACTCACGGCAGTATTTTGAATTTGAGTGCAGTAACCGCTTTGGCCACATTCTTACATACAGCGCCTTTAATTTGAGCACATTCTGAATGTCTTGTTGACCAATCATATCGCCTGGTCTGAACTACTTGTTGAATAACTGCTTTGAAATTGGTAACAAATTATTTTGCCCCGTAAAACTCAGCAGTCTGTTTTTAAATGTGCATGTCTGTTTGAAGAGGCTCTCATTGTCATATTGACATTATAATGATAATATCCATTTTGAAATATTACGTGCCAGTTTTCCTGAATCTCCTCTTTGAATTAAACTCCCATATTCAAACATAATTATGTGGAATAAAAAGCTTTATCTCGCCTCTCTTCTTTATTGTGCAGGAGAGAAAATAATTCAGGCCTCAGGCTGTAATCTGTCTCTCCAACAATTCACTGGATTTTACTGGCAACACAATAAAGTGAGGACAATCGTCAGAGCAGTTCAGCTTGACATAATTTGTCTGTAAATCCATATATTTTAACGCACCTCTTTTAAAATCCACAATGAACCATCTGACCCCCGTTTTCTCCCCGCTGTGAGTTACAGACGAGAGTGATGGCAGAAAGCATTTTGTGAGTGTATCTGAATGGAGGAGGAATGATACATGGGCAAATACTACAGCTGTTTTCAAAGACAACATTCTAAAGTGATTTATTTGAAATCCAAAGTGTGTTTCACTTACTGTAGACAGATGACACACAGCACCTGAAAACCAGAGTCTTTGTTCAAAACAACAATTTACAGTGACACGCAAAAGTTTGGGCACCCCTGGTCAAAATATCATTTACTCTGAATAGTTAAGTAAGTAGAAGATGAAGTGATCTTCAAAAGGCATGAAGTTAAAGATGAAACATACTTTTTAACAGCAGGATTAGTGTATTATTTTTGTTTTGTACAATTTTAGAGTTAAAAAGGAAAGCCATGCAAAAGTTTGGGCACCCCAAGATATTTGAGCTCTCAGACAACTTTTATCTTAATTAGCTTGTCAGGGCTCTGGCTTGTTTACAATCATTGTTAGGAAAGGCCAGGTGATGCAAATTTCGAAGCTTTATAAATACTTTGACTCCTGAAACCTTGTCCCAACAATCAGCAGCCATGGGCTCCTCTGAACAGCTGCCTAGCACTCTGAAAACTAAAATAACTGATGCCCACAAAGCAGGAGAAGACCATAAGAGGATAGTAAAGTGTTTTGGGTAGCTGCTTCCTCAGTTCATAATGTAATCAAGAAATTGTGATGCACTGTTCTATTGTGCAGCAACACCTGTACAAATATGACCTTCATGGAAGAGTCATCGGAAGAAAACCTTTCCTGTGTCCTCACCATAAAATTCTGCGTCAGAAGTTTGCAAAGGAACATCTGATGCTTTTTGGAAACAAGTCCTGTGGACTGATGAAGTAAAAATTGAACTTTTTGGACACAATGAGCAAAGGTATGTTTGGAGAAAAAAGGGTGCAGAATTTCATAAAAGAGACACCTGTCCAACTGTTAAACACGGGGGTGGATCGATCATGCTTTGGGCTTGTGTTGTAGCCAGTGGCACAGGGAACATTTCACAGGTAGGAGAAGAATAGATTCAGTTCACTTCCAGCAAATTCTGGAAGCAAACATCACACCATCTGTAAAACACCTGAAGATGAAGAGAGGATGGCTCCTACAACAGGACAATGCTCCTAAACACACCTCGAAATCCACAATGGACGACCTCAAGAGGAGCAAGCTGAAGGTTCCCTGACCTCAACATCATTAAAAATCCATGGATAGACCTCAAAAGAGCAGTGCATGCAAGACAGCACAAAAATCTCAGAACTAGAAGTCTTTTGCAGGAAAAATGGGTGAAAATCCCCCAAACAAGAACTGAAAGACTCTTAGCTGGTTACAGAAAGCATTTACAAGCTGTGGTAATTGCCAAAGGGGGCGCTACTAGATACTGACTATGCAGGGTGCCCAAACTTTTGCTCCAGGCTCTTTTCCTTTTTGTTGTTTTTAAACTCTAAAAGATTGAAATAAAAAAGTAATCTTGCCTTAAATGTTGAAAAGCATTTTGCATCTTAAACTTCATGCCTTTTGGAAATCATTTTACCTCCTACTTACAGTTAATGAAATGTTCACCAGGGGTGCTCAACCGTTTGTATGTCACTCTAAGTAGTAATAGCTTAATAAAAGCACCATCAGAAACTGACCCCTTAAAGTCCAAGCACGGTGGGTAGAAACCTGACAACCTCACTGTGACCGCAAGACTTCAGGAAGCTGCACACAATCACTGCACTGACTTTCGTTCAAAAAGAAATAGTTCCAGCAACTCCCCTTGAAACTACAAACTGTATTTTTGACATTTCTTGTCACATATAGATAAAACAAAAGCTGTTAAAGTGTTGGTTGGTGTACTTTTGTGGCTATTGTTGTTTATAGGCTACTGCTGTTAGAAAAAAAATTGGTGGTGCAAAAGCACAGATGTGGGTGAAGTCAGTCATGAATGATTTGACTTTCTTTGTCTGGTCTTACATGTGCTGGTAAGGTAGCAGTAGGTATAATGGTAACACAAAACAAATGAAAGGGAAACTGCTGCTAGGAGACTTTCTGTGAAAGTAAATTTACACCCTGAGACTAAAACTTTGTCAGCGAAGTTCTTTTTGTTCACAGAGAAACGAACCAAGAAATGTAAGAAGACCAAGGCAATAAAAAAAGAAAAGAAAAAGGAAATCACGAGCAAGAGAGAAAATAGGAACAGACAGACTGTTAACAAGCCTTCTGGGACTGACCGTCTTCAACACCTGAGGTTGTTGTCCAGTGTTGGCAGGCAGGCAGGTTGGCAGGTGTCTGAGGGCTTCAACACTGACAGAAGTGATGCTGTTTTTAGGCCGTTAAATGTCATTGTGTCTGCTTTATTCAAGAGAACTACGTGGTTAGCATTAGCAAGTAAACCTGAACGTAAGCTACAAGCACTGAGCAAGAAATGTATCTCAAAAAGAAGATTTTATGTATTATGGTAAAAATGAATAATAGGAACATGGTGTGAAGCTCAACTCTGTTTGTGAAATATGAAGTAGAAATTTTAAAAACAGCACTGTTTGATTTTTGTCCAAGATTTTGTGGGATTTGTAATAAAACACTGTCATCCAAACTGTTGACTCAGTGTCTTTTTTAATAGGTGTGGGCATTACTTTTTATAGCGGGAGACACCCTGCCAAGGCCAAATAGTGTCATCCTGATCCCACCCTGCCAGACACTTATTACAAACACTTGGAATAAGAAGTGACTTCAGGTTTCTACACTGCTGCCATGTCACTGCTGCAGAGGGAAAGAGGTTCAGCTATAAAGGGGCTGCTGGGAGAGTTTTAAAGGATTTAAAGGGCTGACAGCTTTTGTTTTGTTTTTGTTTATGTAATGTCTAATGCTAACGTGCATCTGAACATGGCCTCGCCATGCGGTACTGAAAAACCAGCACAGGACAGCTGATCCATACTGCATCTCTACAAAAGTTGAACTGTTTATAACTTTTTTGCTTGGTGCTCAGAAAATGCACCTTCATCTCAGGATATGAATGGAAATGAGAAACGTGGATTATGCTGGTTTGACAGGTTTCTGTGGACCATTTTTTCACTATGAAAATTCATCACGACTTGAATTCATTTAAGATGATGTGAAAAAGCTGACAACAGCATTTTTTCCCATTAAAGGTTGTGGATGCGACAGTTAGAGCATTAATAAAGCAGCAAACCACTGTTTGCAATGTTAAGATATGATGGAGCCATGGTGTCCTGAGCAGAGGATAAAGTTACACAACCTCTGTGTGTGATGCAATGCGAGCTTCTGCATGCATAACATTACTGCGTGTGTATCCCACTGGCTAGCTCATCACTGCTGCTTTGCACTGCGTTCATACGGCCATCACGTTTCCCTGATTTTAGCAGGTAGCAGTGCAACCGAATCACCAGTGTAGCAACTACTGCTGATGACAAAAGCCAGTAAGAGACTAGGTAGGCTCTTCACTGTGATGCGTTCAAACAAACCCATGCTGAAGTCTGGATGGGTTTTTTGGATTTATTACACAAAAAGACTGACAACTGGAATGACTAAAGCAAGACGGTCAACAGAACATATTGGAGCTACACTCATTCTCTTTGTCTGAGTGCTGCCATACCAGTAAGTGAACAGGTGAAGTAATGTAAAAGTCATATCCCTGTGCTAATTCCAATTACCTGAAGTGATGGTAACCGAAACGTGTGCAGCCTAACCAAATGATAAACTACACAGGCTTAATATACATTCTGGCTTCAAAAATATTGTCATTATGTAGTGGATATGTTGAAACTGTATGTTTCAACAATTTAGATCCATGTCTGTGAACACATGGATGCTTCACACACATCTTCCCCCAGCAGCACATAAGCTCTATACAATCAGGACAGTTAGATGAGTGTTACCAGTTCAATATCTGACCAAATGTCTCCCCTTCTGTTCCTGAGTTGAGTAATGGCCAGAAAAGTGTTTTTGCAGAACAGTATGATGTCACAGTGAAGTTGACCTTTTGGATATAAAATGTGATCACTTCATTATTTTATCCTATTAGATATTTATGTGAAGTTTTGTCATAACTGCTGCGTTCATTCTTGGGTCATGGCCAAAAACATATTTTGTGAGATCATACTAACCTTGACCTTTGACCTTTGCCCACAAAATTCTAATCAGTATATTGATGAGTCCAAGTGAATGTTTGTGTCAAATTTAGAGAAATTCCATAAAGGCAATTTTGAGATATCACATTCACTGGAATGAGACAAAGTTATAGTGACTATGACTGTTGACCTATGACTATCAAAAACTAATCAGTTCATCATTGACTCCAAGTGGACATTGTTGCCACATTTGAACAAATTCCCTTGAGGCATTCTTGAGCTATCACGTTCAGAAGCATGGGATGGACAACCCGAAAAGCAACTGCTTTTGGTAATGCTATCTAGGCAGGAAACAGCAATGGGTTGCTAAAATACGACTACGTTTGGTGGCTAAACAATTGGTTGTAATGTAACGTATCTGTGATTTGCAGAAGCATATAATGCCCACATTTTCTCGTGGCAACTGGGCAGAGCAGTGTATGTAACATAAACACTTGAAGTGGCGTACCTTAAACTTTGGCCAAGTTTAATATGAACATCTGCCATTGTAACATTATATATATGACAGAAAATAAGGAAAAGCGTAATAGGTTCCCTATAAGAAAAAAACAAAAACTTTCAACAGTCACCTTTCAAGTGTTTCACTCTCCAAACATTTTGAGAAGGTGAAGAATGAGAATCACTCGAACTGTTTCTGCAGACCGTCTCATCGGTGTAATCAGAGCTCCTCAGAGTGACACCTGAGATTATTGAAGCCATTATGCATTCTGTTTATGGGATAATTTGAAGTGGATTTAATTAAAGTGAAATTAAACTTTTCCTCATTTAGCATGTGAACTCCAGGAAGCCTCTCGAGGGCCCTCAGAGGCCCCTAAACCTACTTCAGGAGCCGCTGATCTAATCAGCCTGTCAGATGATGAATCATTACATTAATCAAAGAGTGAATCAGTCAGCGAGTGTCCTATCCAATGATGGCCTGTTGTTTGATTTCATGATGTTACATAAACCTGACTTTGCCCTGAGACGTGTCACGCTATCATGTATGACGTAATCCTGTTCAGATTGCCTGCGTGTTTCTTCACCTCAAAACGCTGCTCCATTATGATTGTATTTGGTCTCAGAGGGGATCCCCTGTGCTCAGTGAAAATGGCATTGTTGTGAAAAAAAAAAACAAGAGTTCATGTGAGTGTGTGAATTATGCAGTGCAGGGATGAGGCCTGCAGTTGTGCAGTCTGCTGAGCGTGATTCCTGTGACAGCCGAGGCAGAGAGGGAGACAAACTCGATTAATCGTCGCTGGTCGCGGTCCCCAGAGGACCTGAGGCTGAGAAGAGGCGACAGATGAGGGGAGGAACTATTTAACCCCCAGCCGATTCCTGTCAGCTCCCGTCCACACTGTGTCACAGATGGTACAGTAGCACTGGAAAAAAAATCTACCAAAGTGCACACTGGTGCTAGGCAAAGTCCTTGTGTAATGCTCAGTTTTTGGAGAGATTTTAAAAACTAGTGACACTGAATCAGGTAACACATTTTCTCATTTTTCCAGATGTCACTGTTGCAGACATTTTTGTCTTTACTGCCAAATTTGAATTTAAACTTTCTTCAAATGAAATCCCAACATTACTTAACAGAGAAACGCTGGACTCTTTACCATATAGGTTTATATTTTGATGACCAATTTGAATTATTTCAACAATTTTTGGTAGTAGATGGATCTAAATACAACAATACCAATGAGTCTCAGCCACTATTATGAAGAAGCGCTGTAATAGTTGCTGAATGAATATTTCGTAGTCTTTAGCATCTGCCCACTGTTAGTTTACCTTACATGGCAGTTGGATTCTTGCAATATCACAAAGTCACATGAAAATCCATCTAGTCAGGTTTCAAATAATGTGTTTGTGTCTGCACCACAGACTGTAAACAGATGGATGATGCATCTTCACTTCCTCCCACTGTATAGAAATGAAGTCAAAATATCCCAGATACAGGTGCTGCCATCCTGCGCTGGTGACGTCCAGGCTGCAGCTCAGCCTTGCCTCCAATTTTCCCCATTGGCCAGTTGCGGTATTGCAGCTAAAAATCCCCCTGCTTTCCAAAAACGTTTTTTTTTCCCCCATAGACCACTGTTACAGAAGAAACACCGGTGAAACTTGTGGCAGGACACCTCAAACTGCAAACAAGATCAATACCCAGGGAGCTAAAATGACCTTGCCCAGTATCAGCCCTAACTCAGCATGCCAGAAGAAGTAAGTCAGACCATGCCAGGTTGTCTGACTTGTCCCAAATAAACTGGCCCTAACTGGCTGCTGACACTGCCATCACTGGATCCTTGTCAAAAATGACATGCCCAAACTCGGCATGCCAGATGAAACAAGTCAGGCTGCATCTAATTGCTTGACATGGCTGAGACTCAGCATGAACAATGCCCCAGAATCATCCCAAATAAACTGTCTGCTAACATTAGGCCATTGTAAAAAATGACCTGGCCCACCATTGGCCAACCAACAGAAAAAGTCCAGGTCGCACCCAGTTGCCCTATTTGGCTGAGACTCAGTACAAATGACGCTCCAGAATCAGCCGAAATAAACTGTGCTAGGTGCTGACACTGCCATCAGTGGGTCGTGACTTTTTTATTATGAATTTTTGAACCCTAGAGGATCAAGGATAAAGGATATTGCTTAATTTTGCTGATATTCAGTTGGCTGCATACCTCTGAAGTAAAACCGAAAGCCAGAAACTTTCTTGGCCTATGTACCAGGTGAGCAACTCTCATAGGACTGAATAGGCGCCAGTTTGGGGTCTGGTGTCCAGATCTTACAATACATCTATGCAGTAGATAATACAGTTTTCTCAGTAGCAATCTTAAAGTGAAGCCATGTTATTGAGTTCCCACCCATACCCATACACCCATCCAACCCAATCATAGCCATACCCACTGACAAACACAGCTGTCAATCATGATGTCACACCCCCTTTTTTAAGCATCAAATAACTAATTAAAACAAAACTTACCAGAAAAACACTTAAATATACATCAGCTTGTTTAGAACTCATCTTAGTAAGAAAAATCTTTTCAATGTGTACTTTGAAATTTCAGTTTGGCCCATGTCCCATCTGGTAAGATCATAGATTCTGATAATAACTATTCGTAAATTCAATACCAAGTCCTTCAGTAACAGAGGTTTCCCGTACTGACTTTAACCTCTCCCGAATTGATCATTTTGTCGATAGCGCCGTAGGCTCGCTGCGAACAACACTCAACTCTGTAGCTCCTCTCCTTGGTATAACTCTCAAACCCATAAGTTAAAACAAATATTGCGAAAATTTGAAAGGAATTGGCGATTAACCAAACTGGAAGAATCTCGTTTAATCTGGGCAGACAGTCTCAAAAC
>NC_065527.1:30249831-30260659 GCF_006386435.1 Epinephelus moara | reverse complement strand
GTATGCTGTAAAGCCCTGTGAGGCAAATTGTGATTTGTGATATTGGGCTTTATAAATAAAATTGATTGATTGATTGATTGATTGATTGATTCCAATGGAGTTGCTTGCCTGACACATACGGCAAAAAAGTTCCCTTGCTTCTGTATTTTCTTCCGCTGTATGAGCCCCATTAAATCTCCTGCTGGCCCCACTCACAAGTTCCTACTCAGCTCATAGTCTTCATATTGTGATGACATCACAGATTTTTAAATTGCTTTTTATGAAACCACCATGGCTCAGAAATTTAGAATAAAAGAGTCATCGCTAACCTTGTTTGCAGTTTAAAGTGTCCTGTCAACAGTTTTACAGATGTGTCTTTCACGATAGCGGTCTATGGGGAAAATTATTTTTTGGCTGCAATACCGCAAGTGGCCACTGGGAAAAGTTTGCTCTGAAGGCTGAGCAGCTTTCTTGGGGGCCTGGCTAAGATAAAGGAGGCGGGGTTCATGACCTATACTGCAGCCAGCCACCAGGGGGCAATCAAGATGCTTTGGCATCACTTTTGTGGAGTTGTCATGCTGTCCATCTTTATTATACAGTCTGTTGTTCACACCACCAGTGGTTTGGGCCCATCTGCGTCCTGTGAAGAGCCCTAGGCATGGACAACACAAAGAGGTGACTGCTTGTTCAAAACACGGTGGCTCCTAATGAGGTTAGTGTAGATTCTGCACTAGCATTAGCTATATCAGAACTGGAGGGTATTCTTTTCATTAAAAGCAGAGCAAAGAATGGCATTGAAGGCTTTTCTCAATACATAATAATACATGTTGTTCTTTTTTTGCAGATATTTGGTCATTAACCAAAGTATTGGACAAATAAAAATTTGTTGGAGCTCAATTAAAAAAGCAAATAAATAAAGAAATACATATGTGCTGCTGCTGTGGGTGTTATAGCTGCATTTAAGTGAAGACAAATGATGTTAAATGTATTTATCCACAGAGCTGTGACCCCCTCCCATGCTGCAGAACACAATCAGGCAGCTGAATACGTAACTACTAGTCAGCCTGTTACAGCACAACACACAGCCACATGTTCTGCAGCGCGGCTTGGATTAAAGGATAATTACGTTTATTAGGGCCGACGTATGAACATAAAAAAAGATAATTATATTTACACACATGCACACATACATGCACAAAAGCACAAACAGCTTAGCATGTCTTGACAAATTAAATCCAAAGCTGTGCACATCCAGACGGCTCTCCAGCGCTCAGCCATCAATCTCTGCCGAATGTGGAGATCTGATTTGCATAAAAGACAACAAGCACAGCGCTTGGCTCAGCGGAGCTTATTTCCTTTTGTTTTCACCTGAGTTTGTCACTCTGTTCTCCCCCACCAGGATCATAATTCTCAATCATGCGGGACATGAATATGTAGAACACTAAATTTGGACATTTCCAATTCTGGTCCTGTCTGCTCGTAGAGAAACACCAGCTGCTGCAGAGTGTTTTTGTGTGTGTGTGTCTGTTGTGTGTGTTCCAGTTTTATGCACACAAATAAAAAGGTAGAAATTCATAACCAAAAACATTTAATATGTGTTTGACTTATTAACTTTCTGCACTACACCTTGTGAGGAAACAATACTTCCTTTTCAATGTTTCTTTTTTACTTTACTCCTCTTATCTTATTTTACATTTAACGTGAGAAGAGCTTCATAAAATGTCAATGTTGTTGATTGTTTATCTCTAAAGTGTCACAGTTTCAGTTTGAACCACTTTCTGACTTTATTTTTTATCTGAAGGGTTGGAGGCAGGGGTTTTAGAGAAGCCTGTAATCCTTCAACTGATCTGAGAGCATGAAAATCCTCAAAGCTGGAGATATGGTTCTTTACCTGACAGTGACAATATGACAGGATGCTGCAGTAAGTGAAGTCAAACTGGAATATGAATTCTCACATTTGTGTAAGACCATGTGATACTACAAATACTGTGCATCCTTCAAAAGAGGATAAAATGTATCGGACATATTTGTGGAAACAGTGTCTAAGCCTCAAGCCTCTGAGTGGGCGTTTACATGGCAGCGGTTGACTGACAACTGAGAGCAGCCGTTGCTAGGAGACAGACTGACAACTTCTGTTGTGCACTTAACCCTCACTTTATCCGTGGGGCCAATTTGACCTCATTCAATGTTTAATGTCTCTAAATAATCGCTTGACATCTTCTTCTTTTTTTTGCCTCATATTTAATGACTTTTTCTAATTTAATGGGGACAACTGGGTAAACATAAAATTAACATGATCATATATTGTCACTGTCCTGCATTGTGTATGCACTGGAGTTCTTTGGGGCTAGTCTGACCCCACTCTGTGCGAGCTGTATAAAACATTAGAAATATGAACAAATTACAAACATTTGTTTTGGCTGATATTAAGGTCATTACCTCATGTGATTGTATGATGCTTTGGGGCCCTGACATCAATCGATCAATCATTTATTTGTCACATTGGATTATACAAAGTACAACTACAGTGATATGCAATCCCATCAGCTTTTTTGACTTGTGCACTGTAATTTAGTCCTTTTTTGCCTTTCCTGACATTGTTGGTTGCTGCTTTGTAACTGTCCATGTCTCTGGATGGTTCTGGTAATCCATGGTTTTTGGTTGTGGAATAATTCAACTGTCTACACATCCCGACCTCAACGAGACGGCCGTATGGTTGCTCTTCCCAAACATGGGCAGCAGGACTGGGACAGCAGCTCACAATCCCACGGACATACCATTCTTTATTCGCCCTATTGCACACACCTCTTCTCCTTCTCTTGCCAGATTCCTCTGCTCCATTGAAATTGATTTGGCATATAGGAAAAGAGTCAACTGACTGAATGGTCTAAAGTTTCGGTGAATCAAAGGACATTACAGTTCCTGATATCCCACTGGAAACTGATGCGGGACAGAGGTTGTCTTGATCATTTTCCAATGCCTATACAATGGCTAGCAGGATGCTAGTTCAGCTGGTGCTCATTCTTCACAGCTCTTTGATTATGAAAATGATATAGAGGAGACTGCATCTGAGGCTGAGGATAATGTTGCGGACAACCCATCCTCTGATGAGAATGGACCTCCAAGGGTCGACCCTCCTGTTGTCTCTCAACCACCAGCAGATTATGTTCTCCAGCCTCAGCCTCCAAGAGCAATATGCGATGTATTGGATAAGCGACTCCAGCAATGACGCTTTCTTTACAGTCCAGGCCCCCACATGATTGTAAATGAATGTCTGGTTGCATTTTGTGTGTGCTGTCCTTTTAAACAACACATACCAAACAAAATGGACAAATATGGCATCAAAATATAGGCAGTATGTGATGCACAGTCTAGCTATGCCTTCAATGTGCAGGTTTATACCGGGGAAGCACTTGAAGAGAATCAGGGCATAAAGGGCATAACTGAATGGTCATAAAATAATGTGATCCTTATTTCACATTGTACACCCTGGCTGAGGAACTGCTGAAAGTGAAAGTTAACATGTTGGGGACAGTAAGAAAAAAACAAAATGGAGCTTCTGTCTGAAGCCAATAAAACACAACACCATATTTCTTTCCAATATGAGGTCAATCAGCAATTTTATACTCATTTGCATATTTTTTCATTGTTGCGTAATAGGTATTCTGGATGTATAACGGGGCATTGGAGGTTATATTTTATCTGAAGTGGTATTTAGCTCAACTGAGAGACATAAAGTAGCTGACACATAAAGCTGAGTAATAATTTTAATTACAACCATTTTCTGGAAGTTTATATTACTGGGGTCCCCAATTGACCCCAGCAATGAAAGATGTTTTTTAGGATAACTGGAGGTTTAATGACTAGAGAAAGTTAGACTGTATATCATAACTTTGTAAAGACAATACTAAGGAATTTAAATCTTAATATCCCAGGAATACTTACACAACCTTGAGGTCACTAATGGAAGTTAAGTGATCAGCCCCTGAGTTACACACAACCTAAAAAAACTCATTGAGGAGAAATCACCAGTTGGCATTCCCATTCTGAAAACCTTAGTCCATTTACTAATTTACAACCCTCAGAGTGGCCTGTATGTCCTGAGTCTGGTTTCCACGGGCCAATTCGTTCGAGGCACCCCCAGTTTGTCCAACTGTACAGACATTTCTACGACCGACCCTTCGTTGAAAAACCACAGGGACAGTTAAACGGCTTTAAATTCCTGGAAAGAAATAAGCACCACTCTGGGGAAAGGGTGCGGAAGAACATGAGAGATAGTTGTGAAAGTTAAAAACCAAAAGTGGGCAAAACAAAGCCATCCATCCATCCATCCATTTTTGTAACCGCTTCATCCTCTTGAGGGTCGCGGGGGGGCTGGAGCCTATCCCAGCTGACATTGGGCGAGAGGCAGGGTGCACCCTGGACAGGTCACCAGACTATCACAGGGCTGACACATAGAGACAGACAACCATTCACACTCACATTTACACCTACGGACAATTTAGAGTCACTGATTAATCTATCCCCAACCTGCATGTCTTTGGACTGTGGGAGGAAGCTGGAGTACCTGGAGAAAACCCACGCTGACACTGGGAGAACATGCAAACTCCGCACAGAAGGGCTCCTTCCTGGGATCAAACCAGGAACCCTCTTGCTGTGAGGCAACAGTGCTAACCACCTCACCACCGTGCTACCCCGGAAACCAAGCGATATCGCTTATCTCCAAGTCGAAATTATTTAATATGGATTCCATATTAAATAATTTCGACTTGGAGGTAAACGACAGCTCATCACAGTACACAAATGCAATGTTTGGCAGTGTGTCAGTGTTTAGCACTGTTGCCAGACAGCCTGCATTTTTGATTTTACCTTTTTGTGGTAACACTCACTGGGTCTCATTCATGAAACGTGAGCGGAAGGAATTTGTGTGTAAACTGTTCGCAGACGGAAATTTACGTGCATGTTCGCATTCATCAATATTTTAGTAGCTCCGATCTTTTCGTAGCTACTAACAAAATCTACTCCTGCTCCTGACCACTCGTGGTGCTTGTGTAAATTTAGTAAAGCACATAAATATTGCTTGTCACTATTGGAAATTACAATTTTAATTCATATTGCGCTCTGTTATGTACACAATACACAGATGCCTTTGAAACACGTAATCTAAACATGATAAAATATTAAAAATATAACACATTTAGTTACATTAGTTGGCAATTAGCAGGTTTAAGATCCAGATTAGGTTCGTGATTGTGAATTATCTATGTAAATCGACTCAATAGATTACACGTTCTTTCTACATGTTGAATGATGATAATAAAAATATCCGTAAGGACAGCCGGATCACAGCCTCTTCGGCCTCGGTGCCTGGGTTCAGCAGGGGCAGCAGGAGCAGCAGGTGGTGGAGCCACGAAGGAGCACGCGCCAGCTGAAAGAATTATTTGAGACAACACGTTTTTTTTTTTTTTTTTTGTTTTTTTTTTGTGTGGCTTTTTGATCATTTGAATGAATAAATCTGATTTGAAAAATGTTTAATTTACGTTGTATAAAACAGAGCTTTAGGCTATTAAGATTCAAATAATTTGAAGACGATGCATACAAAACTGCTGTAGGCTATATGTTATCCGTATCATTTGTTAAAATAAATGTTAAATAGCTCTACATTCCGACAGCCATCACTGATTTAGAGTTTATCCATTACGCACAAAACATCTCTGGTTTCCCGTTCCCACTTCATTCAAAACCCCACAAATGAATCTTCTGTTTGTTTGGTGACCGCTGTATTTTTTGTGTGTGTGCTTATGCGTTTCTTTGCCTCCAGTTTCATATCAAACCATTTACGCTTCACCTCTGACATGGTTCTTTGTACCACGGAGACAACATTAACAGCATCTGTTACCTCCCTCCAGGCCTTCGCTTTGCCTGTCCCTGTCACACCACTACTAACTGAAGAAAATAAAATGTTTTTTCTTAAGTCCACTTCACCCAAAATTATTTTGATCTCTGCTTGGGAAAAATTCTTTTTTCTTTCTCTCTCTCTCTTTCTTTCTTTGCGCCATGACTGACAGGTCGACTGGATGCACCTACACCTCCTTATATGGTGGTCACTGGCTATTCATGGGCGGGGATTTATGCTAATTGCTGATTACCGGGAGCACGCTATCACTTTACGATGGATTGGCATTCATGATCATACACACGTGTTTACAATCAAATCTGAGTTTCCCGCGTTGTTCCTGAATCCGGAGTAGGTTTTTAGTAGCGTAGGCTTTTATGTGCAAATCTACACACAGATTTACTCACTTTTCATGAATGAGACCCATTGACTTTAGGGTTTGGGGGAAATAATCAATTCTTAAATGTACTGTGGTGGACAATTCGGCATCGATTCACAAATGTCAATAATTGATTATCAAAATGTTTGTTAATCAGGTGATGTTGACGGAACAAAAGAGGCGGAGCTCAACCGCGAGCGCAGTGCAGCACTTGCACAGTCTGCAGCTCGGACACGCTAGTGGCAACTTGTGATTGAGAGCTTGTTTTCATTTAATGTCTAAATAATTACATTTGTGAATTGAACATGAAGCAAATTCACCCAGACTCACAGACTCACATTAACAGAGCTGAGCAGCAATCAGCAGTAATGTTAACAAAAGAGATGGCGGACCAACACACACTGCAGCATTAAACAACACTGTGGTTAAGAAATTAACTCTATGCTCAGCGTCTTGGCTTTCCCCAAAGCTCACAATGCAGCAGAGGAGCTGCTCTCCATTGCTGGAGACTTTAAAACATCACAGTGGAGCCTCCCCCTTATTTTATTTGCTTACAGGAAAGCGACTGTGTGTTTATGTGAGACTGAAGGCCCCCTTCAATCTGACTGAAACCCCCTGGTTTATAGAGCACGTTATGTTTTAAAAGTAGCAACAGTTTTGAGGAAAAACAAATCATGCATAGTGATAAAAAAATTCTTATAATCTTCTTATAACTGAACCGTTGCCCTCTGAATTGTAATTAAATTAAATCTTGAGGTTCCTGGAGATTCCCACTGCTACACAGAATGTTTTGTTTGTATGCCACCTGACATTTTGGAGCTTATTGCAATGAACAATGCATTGAGCATAAACACCTCTGTGCACGCTCCTAGCTCACATGCCATCTACAGAGGCTCACCTCATGTTGTCTCATGCGAGTATAAATAAAGTTAAAGAAGTCCAGACCGAGTCTCAAAATCCTCAGGTAAAAATGCAGCTCACATAAACAAGCCAAGACTGTGTGTCATTCTCTGTGTGTGAATCTGCTTTGGGAGTTTATCTGACCGCCTCTCTCCCCTGTTTTCAATGTCTCTCACTCTGTCTGCCACTTTTCTCTCCATCTCCTGTTTGAATCAATTTTTTTTTCTCCCCAGTATTTTTACAGTCAGCACCTTAACCAGCGTCTGGCAGAGAGAGAGAAAAGAGAATAAGAGTGTCACGTAAAGAAAGAAATAACTGTCACCTTCATGCTGGACAGACAGTTCATGTCTGGAGCAGGCAGTGCAGATGGAGTGATGAAGCCCCTGCAACAAATTATGGAGACATAATTAAACCCAGATGAATAAATGAAATGTCCTTTAGTGACAGCAGGTCAGACCCTTAAGAGGCACTCCAGCTGTTTAACATCTCAAAGCCAATTCAGCAGCAACAAGGAGGAGGCTGACTGCCCTGCCTGTGAAAACAGTTTTATCGGTTTTATATCTTCTGCAGCTCCGAATAAGTGATGTCACAGTAATGTCATAGTGATATCATCAGGGCTACCTCAGCCTGGACATGGTGACTACTCATTTTATGGTTCCAACAGTCATAAAATAGCTGAAAATGTCCAAAATATTCTCATCTCAAGTCGACACATGCTGCCACTTTGTCAGTCGACCACACTGTAATGTGTACTCACCTTTTTTCTCTGATATCTTAAGATCCAGATGTTCATAAGAATTTAATCTAGCCTGGTAAGACCATCCTGATGACATAAATTCAACATTCTCTTTCGCTCTCTGTATCGGTCTGGACTCCGCCCCAACACTTTACAGAAATTAAAATCCAGTTAAGTTAACAAGAACAACAGTATGCACCTGCAGAATTTCAAGGAGGAAAAGACGTTTTTGACGTTTTTCTGACTGGATTTGTCAAAAACTTGATTCATCAGCTGGCTCTGTTGGTGATGGAGATGATTTTGTCCGCCGTTTTGTTGTGCTGATTGGCTGAAGGAGTTTGTTTGTCTGGGCGAGTTCTCTCTGAAAGTGTTTGGGGGCGACTCTAAGGTCAGACTGATAGTCATCAAGATGGTCTTACCCACCTCTTTCTCATTCTGAAGTTGTCAAATACCACCACTTCATTTTTTTCAGGTGGAGCAATGTTTGTGTTAGACATTGTGAATGATCTTAAAACAATTTGTATTTTGGGTCCTTGAAAAGTCATGGTAAAGTTTTGAAATTCCGTCTATGAAAGTGTGTGCTGGCTAAGAACCCAGATCACAGGTTTTCTTTCACAAGTGTCAGGGTTTCCAGAGTGGGGCTAATGAATGCACTAATGAATTGCATTATGTTAAATGTTGGATCCAGTGTTTTTGGAGCTTGACTCATACAAGGGACTAAAAGTTAGGGTATTTCAACCTCTGCTGCTTCAGTTTTGAATCTTTTTTGTCTCTGGCAATCTCCCCAACTTAATGAAACAGTAAATCACCAGCTCTTTAATTACAAAGTGATTACCAACAGCAATAAAATAAGTAATCGTCATTAACTGGACACTCAACGGAGGACACCACAAGGTTAAAAAATACTTTTATTTGGCATTGTCTTGTTTTTGAAATATCTTATTTATCTTCTCTTTTACATCCCTCCCTCATTCAGTGACTTATTTATGAAGGAGCTGGCGTGCGCTGTTCCCCATATTCCCTCCTTACCAGTAACATGCAGTAATCAGCTCACTGTGGGCCAGAACCTGCATGTAACAGTTATGATGATGAGCGCTGCCAAATGACCTGCATTAATGGCTCTTTTATCTCATATAAAATTGAATTTTGCTGGTGAAATGTGATCGTTCTTTCGTGACATTACATTTGCATTTTCGCTGCAGCTGTTTAACTGATCAAAAGCTGTGGTGTAATCCGGAGCACTTTAGCAATGTGTGATTTATGTTTACAAGGCCAAATAAAAGCGCAGACATATTGAAGCAGTATTTCATGTTTTGTCACAGCTTTTAAACGGTAGAGAACTGCTGTATTTCAACATATGGGTGACAACCAGCTGAAAGGAAAAGAAATACCTATGTTTTAATTAAACTGAGTGTAATATATAGACACATGTGAGGGTGCAAACAGCCTTTCACCTGTGCAGCTAATGTGAAATAAAACATATGTGGATGTGAAGATATTAACCACTTACTTAATTAATTTGGAATCTATGGCTATTTAATATCTTTATAAATTTGAACTTTTATGATGTATTTTTTGTGTTTGTGAGATACATTCTGTGGGCAGTGCTTGTGGTGGGAATGACAGTCATCCCTCAGGATATCATAACTGAGCAACTGCTCATTGTCTGCTTTTGCATATTATTTGTGCAGATAATACTATTGAGTGGACTGAGCATTTCACCAGTGTCTGGTACCAAAATCCCATGTATGTGTCATGCAATAACAAGTAAAACATGCCCATGACAACTGAACAAACCCTATCTGCTGAGACAACCCAGAGTAAATGTTGGCATTATAAATAAATTTCTGCAAACCACGGATATGTTACAGCTGTACGTTAATATGTAGCACTTATGGTGAAACTTAACATTTCAGCAACAGGATGGTTATGTTAAGGCACAAGAACCACTTGGTTATGATGTGGAAAAGATCAAGTTTTGGCTTAAAATACCTGCTTAAGGAGGCACAACTGAGGCTGGAAACGCAGCGATGTCTCAGTAAAAAAAAACAATCTCTTTATGCGGCAACAAAGCAACAAGTCACTGTCTCTGTGTCAGGGCTAAGGTGGAATAAGTTTGATGTAATAGCACTAAAAACCTGTTAAAGGCGAGGTCTAGCTGGATGGTTTGGTGAACAAAGCAAGTTACTTTTAGTCAGTGTTGGTGTCTTGAATCCATGACTAAAATCTTTCTTTAACAAAGTAGATGTTCAACCCAATTGCCAGAATAAATGTTGGCATTGTGCATTTCTGCAAACCACAGATATTTCACATTTGTATATTTTTATGTAGCAGATACGTTGAAACTTGACGTGTGGTAAGATTTAGGCACAAAAAGTACTTGGTTAGGGTAAGATCATGTTTTGACTTGAATTAACCTGCTTTTGGTGGCACAATCCTCATTGGAAATACAGCAACAGGTCACTAAAAAACAACCACATTTGGTGGCTACTGGAAACACTGGAAACACAACGATTACTTACCAAAAAAATACTTTTTTTTAATTGTTAGTTGTTCTTGAACAGTTGTCTGCTGCTTGGCATGAACTTGCCAAGGTGTCAAGCCATCCACTATCCCCTCCACCTCATGATGACAAAGTCAGCTCATATCTTACTATATAATGACGAAAACTCTGTCTGTGTGTGTGTCTGTTCCATGTTTATCTCCTCACTGACTTGGTCAATCCATGTGAAATTTGGCACAGTGGTAGAGGGTCATGGGAGGATGCGAATGAAGGAATTTTACATCAATTGGCCAAAGGGGGCGCTATAGCAACTGATTGAAATTGCAAACTTTGAATGGGCATATCTCATGCCCCGTATGTTGTAGAGACATGAAACTTTGCACAGAGATGCCTCTCCTCATGAGGAACAAATATGCCCCAAGAACCCATAACTTC
>NC_065527.1:30246685-30248890 GCF_006386435.1 Epinephelus moara | reverse complement strand
AGTTATCTATATAAAATACACAGACTAACTAACTAACTAACTGATTGACTAACATAAACAACTGAAAATTGAAAAAAAAATAGCTTGCACCGTTAGCTCCGGTAAGGGAAAGCATGAGGGAAAGCGGCTGACCGGAAGTCACGCACAAAAAAACGGAAGTTGATCACTATTTACTTCAGTGTTTGAAAATAAGGTGGATAACAACAGAAAAATGCTTAAAAATGGCTAAAATGCGACCGATCACTGTGGCTCCCCCTGTGGTCCAATGTTTTGTTTTTTTCTAATATTTGGTATAACTAAGTCATGGTATGGTATGCTGTACATAATCACAGAAACTGTCAGTGTGTCATTCTGTCAGTCAGTCATTCTGTCTGTCCCATGTTTTTCTACTCACTGACGTGGACAATCTACTGTATGTGAAACTGCACATAGGCATTGAGGATTGGCATAGGTAGAAGGTGACAAAGCTACCAATGGATATGGACTAGCACAACATAATTTTGGAAACGGTGATATGATGCTAATGAAATGTATGAATGTAACATTTCTATAGTACAGTGTATTGTACAATGGCAACATTTTTCTCTGGCAGCTGGGCTATTTGAGGAAGGCCATGAGATGTGGTCGAGAGCTTCAGAAAGTGTTTCCAAGGTCAAGAATGAACCATCAAGCTCAATTACCATGTTTTTGATCACTCATGGTGTATTTTTGTGCAATGTTGTTGCGTAAAGTTTGTTTCACATTATTCTGATCTACAGTAGTGCATCAGCAAAGGCAGAGAGAAAGAAAACTCCGAACATGGATTAGAATGCTGGATTTAAAAAACTGAATAAGTCAGCTCTGCAAATGTTTTGCAAGGGAGAAAATGCATTCAGCACATTTGTGTCAGACCTCAAGGATACACACAATGCATTTTGGTGAGTAACACTAACTGCAACAATAACTTTGTTTATATTCCAAGACACCTATAAATATCAACATTTTAACGTGGGTAAGGAGAATCAAAGATAACGTAATGTTTTTTTAAGTGTTAAACTTGTTAAACTAGTATTTCCACTTGTCTCTGTCCAAAGTCCAAATGAAACTGCATCAACTAACTCTTGAGACTCTCCTCAAAAGAGAAGCACCAAAGGCACCATTTATATGCTTGCATTTACCTCATACAGATGTCCTGTGTCTGTTTCAGAGAAAAAGTGGAAGAAGTTTGATGTTACAGCACCACAAAACCTGTTAGGGCGGAGCCTGAGGGGACCGTACCCCGGGTCTTATGTTCCCCCATAATATAGGGACCGGGGAACATAGGACCCTTTTCCGGAAAAGGGTCCTATGTTCCCCGGGTGCAGAACATAGGTGGGAACATAGGACCCTTTTTCCGGAAAAGGGTCCTGTGTTCCCCATTTTTCCGAAAAAGGTGTTCCCCCCAAAACGCAAAAGAAAAACGCACTTACCTCATGCGATTGCATGATTCAATGCCCAAAGGCGCAGACAACCCTCCCCAAGAGTCACATATATTTAGAAAGGGCTCATTCTCTCCACTATAATTGCTGAATTCCGCGACAAATAGCCTATGCGGGGGTTCCCTGATGTAATTCAGCATTTTCCCGCGTAGTTTAATGTTGCATATAAGATATAGCCTGTCACAACACAGACAACACAAAGTTAAAACGGTTAAAAAACAATGTCCATCTGGCTTGACGTGAGTTCAGTCTTTTCGCTTTGCGAATATATTCCAGATTTTTGTGATCAGTCCATACAATGAAAGGATGCTGCGCACCCTCTAACCAATGTCTCCACTCCTCCAGGGCTACTTTGACAGCCAACAACTCACGGTTTCCAACATCGTAGTTCTTCTCAGCCGGCGAAAGCTTCCGGGACAGGAAGGCACAGGGGTGAAGCTTGTTGTCCTTTTCGGAGCGCTGGGAGAGTATCGCCCCCACCCCGTTATTGGAGGCGTCCACCTCCACCACGAATTGCCGGCTGGGATCAGGAACTGTGAGGATGGGGGCGGTGGTGAACCGTGCTTTGAGCTGCTGGAAGGCCTCCTCAGCTTGAGAGGACCACAGGAAAGGAATCAGTGGAGATGTGAGCGCATGGAGGGGTGCAGCAATGGCGCTGAAGTTTCTGATAAACCGTCTGTAAAAGTTAGCAAATCCCAAGAATTGCTGAACCTTCTTACGGCTATCAGGTGTAGGCCACTGAGCCACA
>NC_065527.1:30229614-30243721 GCF_006386435.1 Epinephelus moara | reverse complement strand
CTTGTTTTTTAATTTATTTGCTAACATTAACCCCAGAAAACGTGAGCGAACATTCCGACCGGTTCATCACAAGACCGGCTGTACGTTTTATGAACGAGCAACACAGGGTTAAATGAGCTAAATGGGGATTTTGGCCACTGCCTTGGTTAGTGTGTGTGTGTGTGTGTGTGTGTGTGTGTGTGCGTGCGTGCATGGGGGTCGTCCCTGCAAAGTAAACATTGCAGTGATGAAGTCACCTAAAATTTGGTTAAAACTGAGTAACCCAAGCAACTTAGGTTGTAAAGTTGAGTGAATACTGTTTGAGATGGACTAAATGAAGTATTCAGATTTTTATATGTTTGCCTTTTTTTTCTTGGCAACTAAAATATTTCAAACACTGTTAGCAGAAGTGAGGCAGAAGTGATCTTGTTTAGATTTAAAGCAGTCAATAAATAATTTTATGAAGTTATTTCTGTTTTGTTTGATTCCATGATGTATTTTACTGAATATCAGTAATTACAATGCAAATCCAAATTATTGTCATATTTTTTAAACAGGTTGGACACATTGGCCAATGGTGTTTACTGACAGTTACTTATATCTTGTCTTTTAAGATCAGATTCTGCAGGTAAAATTACAATAATAAGGTGACTTGACTTGGACTTGACTTGACCTATTATAGGACTTGACTTGTCTTGACTTGACATAACCTGTGACTTGACTTGACTTGCCCAAGAAAAAATGACTTGGGACTTACTTGAGACTTGAAAGTTAAGACTTGAGACTTACTTGAGACTTGTACATGTGTGACTTGGTCCCATCTCTGCTGTAATGTAGGTTATTCTAGGTTGTAATTGGCTATCATTTTTTTCTGAAAAAGGGTCCTGTGTTCTCCGGTTGCAGAACATAGGGGGGGAACATAGGACCCGGGGGAACATAGGGATGACCCCGAGCCTGAGGTGGATGGTTTGGTCAACAAAGCGAAGAATTTGCAGTCAGCTTTGGCGTTTTCCATCATGACTAAATTGTTTTACTAACCATTACCATCTAGTTTTTCAAATGCCAGACACATTACATTTGTACATTTTTATGTAGTGGATACATTGACACATTATGTTTCAGAAACATTGTAGTTAAGGTCATGGGCAGATTATAACACAATAGGCTCCTAGGCATAGATATGCAAAGAGTCTTACTATGTCCTACATCAGAACAAGATGCACAGACTTTGTAATAATATTAATAATAATAATACATTTTATTTATAAGGCGCCTTTCATGGCACTCAAGGTCGCCGTACAACAATCAAACAAAAAAATAAAAAATACAGGTAAAACAATTAAAACACATCTAAAATACAACAGAAAAACAGTGCAGAGTTTGCAGCAGAACATTAAAAGACAGAAGAAACATTAACACTCATACGCATGACTTAACAGGTAGGTTTTGAGGTGGGACTTGAAAACTAAAATAGAGTCAATGTTCCTGATGTCAGGGGGGAGGGAGTTCCAGAGACGAGGGGCAGAGCGGCTGAAGGCTCTGGACCCCATGGTGGACAGACGGGCTGGGGGGGCAGTCAGGCTGATGGAGGAGGCAGACCTGAGAGACCGGGTGGGGATATTGATGTGTAGGAGGGCAGAGAGGTATGAGGGAGCGAGGTTATGGATGGCCTTAAATGTATGGAGGAGGATTTCATAGTTAATACGGTGTTTGATGGGAAGCCAGTGGAGATGATGGAGAACGGGGGTGATGTGACTGATGAATGGTGATGTGGTGATGATATGGGCAGCAGCGTTCTGGACCAGTTGAAGTTTATGGAGGAGTTTGTGGGGGAGACCAAAGAGAAGGGAACTGCAGTAATCCAGGCGGGAAGTGACCAGAGAGTGAACCAGGATTGCGGCGCTGTTGGGAGTGAGTGAAGGGCGGAGGCGGTTGATGTTGCGGAGGTGGAAGTAGGCGGACCAGATGGTGTTGTTGATGTGGGTGTGGAATGATAGGGTGCTGTCGAGGACGACACCCAGACTCTTAACCTGAGGGGAGAGGGAAACCGAGGAGTTGTCTATGGTGAGGGTGAAACTGGAATGTTTGGTGAGGATGGACTTTGAGGCAATGAGGACTACCTCAGTTTTATCACTATTGAGTTTGAGGAAATTTGAGGAGAACCAGGCTTTGATTTCCTGCAAGCAGGCACAGAGGGAGGAGGGCGGGAAGGTAGAAGTGGGTTTGGAGGAAACGTAGAGCTGGGTGTCGTCCGCATAACAGTGGAAATGGATATTATGTTTATGGAATATCAGTCCAAGTGGGAGGAGGTAAATAATAAATAGGATAGGGCCAAGGACAGAGCCCTGGGCAACACCAGAGGAGAGGGGGGATGGATGGGATGTGTATGATTTGTGGTGGTTTTGCATCTCTTTGTAGTCATTATGCATCTTTTTGTGGGTTTGTGTCTCTTTGTGGTCATTTTGAGTCTCTTCCTGATTGGTACATAATTTGACACATAACATTTAGCAAGTGAAGACCATAGGGTTTGGGCCTGTATTGGGTAAGGCCATTCTGTGATCCACACATGGTTAAGGTGTGGTTAGGTACAGGCACAAAAAACACTTCTGGTTAGGAAAAGATCATGTTTGGCACTATCCTGGCTGGACACGCAGGGGCATCTCACCGAGGTGTCACGCCATCCACCATCCATCATTCCCTCCACTTCCAATGACAAAGTCGACTGTTATGTCATTTTAGAAACGTAGATATATGTATGAATAACATCCGTAGTTTGCAGGAATGTACCGTGCCAACATTTTCTTCCAGTGATTAAGCTAAGTTGTTGTGCTTATTCAAACCAAATCTTCATCACAGAGATGATGGATTAGTTTTGCAACAAAAAATGTCGTCCTGCTGACAGAGTTGTTTTAACATCTGACGTGCAGTGGTACCAAAAATATGTATAAAAATTGATTATTTATTATCATATTTAACAATAATAAATAATCTGAGTATAATTTCTTCCCCAGTGTTGGAGCAGATGACTTCACTGAAGCCACAACATTGAACAGACTCACGTTTCCTCTGTCACAGCTCATTTCACAGTGACGCAGTAATGAGAATCAACACTTGTCTTTCATTTATGCTAATCATCAGTCTCCCATGGAGTTCATATTAGATTCACACGCTGCCTCCTCCTTTATGTTAAAGCTGTGGGCACATGGCATCTGGGTACTGATGATACTGTGTGTGATTGACATTTAACAACTGGCGTCACATGATTAGCGTCTGATGTGTTAAATGCTTAACGTCAAACATGTTCATTGAAGTGTGTGTGTGTGTGTGTGTGTGTGTGTGTGTGTGCTCTGTCTTTACCTACGTGTGTGTGAATCCCTGTTGTGTGCTCTTTTTTTCAGGAACTTATTTGTAATCTGTTTAGGTCCTTGACTTTTCTGATTATTCTTGGAAGAGTTTAATTGACAGTCACATGTAATTGTCATTAACATAAATGTACAGAGATGAGAGGAAAAGGGAGACGGGAGGGAATTAACAGAGAGAACTAGAGTTTCTGTTCTGAGATCAGTCAAAGGCTGAACACAAACACACAGAAACACATACAGACTCAATGCATACAGAACAAGCTTTCAACTGACCATTAGTTGATCAGGCTGTTCTCATGCACTGTTCATACATAGACCGATGAAAAGTAATGCAGCAAAATTTGTATTCCACATAATCGTGAAGGCTATAAAGGGAAGTAGTTTGCGTAAAAAGGAAGGTTATGGAGGTGGATGAGTCACAAAACCCAACTTTGACTCATTTTAAGGTTCGTTATCACCATCTTTCTTCTCCTAAACCCAACCACAGTAACTTTACTTGCCTAAACCTAAACTATGTGACTTTATGTTAAGAACACAGCGTTATTCATGGGGGTGTTAATTTGTAAGATATTATAGAAACCCTTGTAGAAGAATATGTTGGGTTGGTATAATGGCTGTTTAAGCAACCCATTTGTCAGAGTAAATGTTGGCATTGTACATTTCTGCAAACCACCAATACATTATGCAGCAGAAACACTGAAACTCTGTGATTGACAAGACTGTAGTTAACCTTTGATTAGGTTTAGGTACAAAAAGCATTTGGTTAGGTAAAGATCATGTTATATACCTGGTTTGAGGGGCACAACCTACACTGGAAACACAACAGTGCCTCGGTAAAAACCAACCACTTTTTTTGCGGCAATATCTCGGCAGGAAACACAGCGACAGGTCGCTAAACAACAACCACGTTTGTTGGCTAAAAGCAGCTAGAAGACACAGTGTTGACTCCGTCAAAAAGTAACTGGTTTCATTTGTTTATTGGTCTAAACCAGTGGTCTGCAGCATGGCAGGCATCTTGCCTCAGTGTCACGCCATCCACCATCTTCACCACCTCCTGATGACAGAGTCAGCTCATATGCTACATCACTTAGATTAAGAAACACTGACATGGTATGTATGAAACATACAAGTGAAACATATGTGTGGTTTGCATAAATGCTCAATGCTAACCTTTTTTGTCTGACAACTGGGCTGTGTTGGGTAGTGATGGCCAAATGAAGCCTCATGAAGCATTTTCTTTATTTTGTGAACCCACTAGATGGCGCTCTTAGTTTGTAGAGAGAGGGTCAAAGAATGGCAATTCAGTGTGCTTTTAACCTTTTGTTGAACAAAAAGTGCCATCTAGTGGGCTCATAAAATAAAGAAAATGCTTCATGAGGCAAAAATTAGCTTTTTCTTTTCTTTATGAAACACCTTAAAAGTTTTAGTGCTCTTGTAACAATGTTACTCTTCCTTCTTCTCTACTGACAGTCAATAGTTAACACCATTATAATGCACCTCAGAGTACATTACGCATAAGAGGATGACACATGAGGATAAGAAAAATGCTTGTAGTATTCTTATTCCACCACCAGTATTTTCTCATATCTGGATGTGCGGTTTATTGCATAATAATTGTATCTTACAAATTCTCGTATGCAGATATTATATTTTTGAGTCTATATAAATCCATCCATCCATCCATCCATCCATCCATCCATCCATCCATCCATTTTCATCCACTTATCCAGGGCCAGGTCGCAGGGGCAGCAGGCCGAGCAAAGCACCCCAGACATCCCTTTCCCCGGCAACGCTTTCCAGCTTCTCCTGGGGGACCCCAAGGTGTTCCCAGGCCAAACGAGATATGTAATCCCTCCAGCATGTTCTGGGTCTACTCCGGGGCCTCCTACCAGTGGGACATGCCCAGAACACCTCCAGCGGGAGGCACCCAGGAAGCATCCTGATCAAATGCCTGAACCACCTCAACTGACCCCTGTCGACGCAAAGGAGCAGCGGCTCTACTCCGAGCTCCCTCCGGATGTCCAAGCTTCTCACCCTATCTCTAAGGCTGAGCCCAGCCACCCCACGGAGGAAACTCAATTCAGCCGCTTGTATCCGAAATCTCATTCTTCCTGTCACTACCCAGAACTCTATAGAAGAGGGTTGGGATGACGCCCAGGAGGCATCCTAGTCAGATGCCCGAACCACCTCCCTGGCATCACGGACTGGTCTATATAAATGATAGATAAAAAGGACTGACTGAGCAGGATTACTTTAAGTTTAAATTATTGTCATGTGATTTTAAACTCTTAGTATTGCAACATGAATATTTCAGGCTGTTCTCATCAACTGAACGTTTTCCTACAAAAAGTAATGCACCCAAATTCGTACATATTCCACGTATTCTGAAAGGCTGCGATCATATGTCCACCTTGCTGACAGGTTTAAACAAGGAAGCAGTCTTGTAATGCCGGGTTCACTCTCCACAACATTTTTGTCTGTTTCGGCAATTACTGTGTCAGATAAGGCGATTATGGAGTCATAAAATCTTGCCGTAACTTGGCCAACAGACATATTGATCCATGACTATCATCCCTGGCCATCTTTCATGACGTGCATGATGTCATCGTTATTTTTGTGCTATTTCTATTATTATTGCTATTATTTCAGTCACTATGGCTGTTCATGTCCCAGGTGAAATGTTACTGAGGTAACGTGAAGAGTGCCACCAGATGGCAGGAGCTACATTTGATCCTCCACAACAAGTTCCTGCAAATGTCTCACAATAAAATACTTTTTAGAAAATTAGGAGATTCTCTCAACTGAAATGATGAGGAGCTTTTAATTTTAAAAGGAAACTGGAAGTGTTGGCTTTGAAATGTGATGCGTTAAATTTAACAGGACAAATGGGAGCTGTTTCACACCATCATTTTTCCCTTTTTACTGTCAAAGTGACGGATGTGGCGGGAGAAGTTGGGATATCGTAAGGTGTCCTAGACATGGCATAGGTTGTCTTCTACCATGATACACTACATCAAATGAAATAATGGATTATCATACGACACTCGTTCACGATCCGGGCCGACACCATACAATGGCCGCGTTGGGCTATAATCGGGCTATCTTGTAGTTTGAACCTGGCATAAAGAGGCAGGTTTGGTTGGGTCACAAAAACACAGACTTTTACTCGGGACTTTCCCCTGGAGACACGTGTTTGGAACCGTGGGAACTTTGAGTCATTTAAAGGGTACATCCTTACCATGTTTCTTATCCTAAACCTTGCACTGATGATAGTCAAGAATTGAAATGTTTGCTGCTGTTTTTATTCACTTTTTTTTATTATTATTTTGCTCTTTGAGAACCCCTTTTTTGTGCATGGATATCATGAATAAATTGACTATTGTTGCATTTATCTCAGCTTATGGACCTTTTTATGGTTTTCCTGCCCAGTTTTGGTGTGCGGGTATCTCCTCTGCTGTCCTTTCTTGTTTGTCTATTGTACCGATGCACCCGAGACAAACTTAGTTGTTACCCTAAGTAGGTCCAGTTTCACAGTACCCCTAAGACTTATCCTAAACCAAACCACAGTAACTGTAATTGTATATTAGGGATAAAATGTCATTCATGGGGTACTAATTCATAGGATATCATACAAACTGCCGTGTTTGCATTTTTTGTGGGATACCATACGAACCGTTCAATGAGGATATGTTTAATATTTTAACATATTATTGGTGGTAATTGTGTGATAACTTACATCTCCTGCTGCATCTTTATCCACTTGTATGAAATAAAAATAAAATAAATCTTTCTATCTTTATCCAAATTTGACACAACCAGCATGCAATGAGTGTGTGTGTGCATTTGTATGTACTGTATGTATGTGTTTGTGTTCCCATAAATCTTCATTCATCCTCCTCACAGCAGCCCCCCCCACCTCTGTCAGCATCACTGCCCTTCATCTCCTCTCCCCATTTTTCTCCTCTTCCTCTCTTAACACCGTTCATTCGTTACCTTTCTCTCCCATTCCTCCACCTCCTTTCCCATTATTCACCTTGTTGCCTTTCCTCTTCATGCCCCTCACTTTCTCTCTTGTCTTTCATTCACTCCCTACCTTGCTCATCCCTTCTTCTCCCCTCCTTATTCCGCTTTCTCTCCCTGTCCTTCCTTCTTCCTCTCCACCCTCTGTCTGTTATTCACCTTGTTGCCTCTCTCTTCCCTCTTCTCTGTCACTCCCCTGCTCACTCGCTCGCTCACTCACTCATTGATAGTGGAGGCGATGTGACCAGCATGCCGAGCGGCTAATCGTTATTCTGCCGGCGAGCGGCAGGAGTCAGGGTGGAGTGTCAATTCACCTCTCTCTCTCTCTCTCTCTCTCTCTCTCTCTCTCTCTCTCTCTCTCTCTCTCTCTCTTCCCGTGAGAACAGTAGGATGGTGTGGTGAAAGGACGACAGCGAGGGATGATGAAAACAACAACAGACCACCGCTGAGATAACGAACGCACAGACAGAGATAATACAGAGTCGGTGTGTGCGGATGAAAGTGAGCAGAAGCAAACACCCGAATATGTTTTGTCCCTTCTTTTATTTCTCATCATGCATTATTCTCATTGTTGTGAATATGAATTAGTTAAGTTGAAGGTAGAATTGACAGTTCGTTAAGCACTGTCTGCCTTGTTACTAGTTGTGTATCCATTCAATATTAAAGCAAATTTTTAAGTGATCTTTTGAAATTTCGTAAAAATAAAATGTGAATCAGGTGCGATTCCATCAGCTGGTTTTGAGTAGGGCTGGTGGATATGGCCTATAAATAATCATTGTTATATTTTTATTCCATATCCCAATACACAATGTATATCCTGATATTTTGAAAAGTCCTCTAAACAACTGTAGACTACTAAAAAACTTAACTCCTAAACTACTGTTAAAATAAAGTTACATTAAATACTCTTACAATAAAGTTATATGAAATACAGTTGTAATAAAAACAATCTTTAAAAAAAGTACCAAGTTAAATTAAGAATTGTTATAATTCTGGGTTGTCGTCAGAGTATGAGAGCCATAACAGTGAGACAACCAAAATAAAAAAGTATGTCTCGTGAGTGGCTTGAGAAAAAAAAAAAAAAAAGGAAAACTATTTAATCTTGATGTTCATGATGTAGTCATTTTATACATCCCACATGACAAAAAGTGATACATGGCATGTAAACTGATTTATCGCCCATCCCGCGCTGTGGGCCCACCACCATCAGAACCAGAATCAGGGTTCGGTACATTGTGTGCTGTGGGGCAGACAGGGGCGGAGCCTCAGGCGTGTTGATCCCTGGTGTCGTGGACTGGCTCTGGGGACGTGGAACGTCACCTCTCTGGCGCAGAAGGAGCCAGAGCTGGTGCAGGAGGTGGAGCAGTACCAACCACATATAGTCAGACTCACCTCCACACACACAGCACTGGTTCTGGAACCAAACTTCTGGAGAGGGGCTGGACTCTCTGAGACAGTTACTGTGTAAAGCGAGGGAAGTCAAGTAACTTGGGGTTTTGTTCACGACCGAGGATAGAATGGAGTGTGAGATGGATCGGTGGTTTGGTGCATCTTCTGCAGTGATGGAGGCGCTGCGCTGGACTGTCATGGTGATGAGGGAGCTGAGTCGGAAGACAAAGCTTTTGATTTACTGGTCCATCTACATCCCAACCCTCACCTATGGTCATGAGTTCTGGGTAGTGACCGGAAGATTAAAATTGCGGATACAAGCAAGTCTTCACCGTGAGTTGACTGGGCTGAGCCTTAGAGAAAGAGTAAGGAGCTCGGACATCCTGAGGGAGCTTGGAGTTAAGCCGCTGCTCCTTCGTGTTAGAAAGGAGTCAGTTGAGGTGGTTCAGGCATCTGATCAATATCCTCCTGGGCGCCTCCTGCTGGAGGTGCTCTGGACATGTCCCACTGGTAGGAGGCCCCGGGGCAGACCCAGAACACGCTGAAGGGATTGCATATCTCGTCTTGCCTGGGAATGCCCTGGGGTCCCCCAGGAGGATCTGGAAAGTGTTGCCGGGGAGAGGGACGTCTGGAATGCTTTGCTTGGTCTGCTGCCTCTGCAACCTGGACACGGATAAGCGGATGAAAATAGATAGATGGAAGGATATCGCCCATTTCTACTTTGGTGTGAATAAACTAGGCAATGCAAAGCAGAATCTTGTCCAAGATATCCTCATACAACAATTTGTATGATATCCTACGAATTAGTGCCCCACAAATGATGTTATCTACTCAATATAAAGTTACAGAGGTAAGATTTAAGAAGTTACTGTGATTACATTTAGAAAAAGAAACATGGATATAGAACTTTTTCTGCAAAGGCACCTCATATCACATTTAGTTCATCAATCATTTTTAAACAAATGCAAAAACCACCTCAAGTAGAAGTTAAAACGTATTTACGCAGTTGAGAAAGATTCACTGTGTTTTGCCATTTCCATGCAGCTTTTCTGATGTAATATTTCAAAATGTGCATAAAAATATGTTTATGGGAACACATCTATGCAAAACAGTCGGCCATGTATTTAACAAAGTTGACAGAGGTGCTTAAATTTTGCTCAAATTTTTGTAATGATGAGTTATTGCTTTCAGAATAAGTAAACAAAAGTAGCTTTTTATTTCTTAAGTAAGTGACCTTGTGTCAGTGGCAAATATTAACAGTTGTAGCCAACTAGTTCATTAAAGTTAGTTGCTGGCCTGATATCAGACAGAATTGTCAAAACTCCGTTTGCATCTTCAGTCTGACATTAGGTCTTCTTTAACAACTTCCATGGGGGAGGGGGATTTGCTAGGGATGGCCAAATGAAGCCTCATGAAGCATTTTCCTTATTTTATGAGCCCACTAGATGGCGCTCTTGGTTTGAAGAGAAAGGCTCAAAGAAATGCAATTCAGTGTGCTTTCAACCTTTTGTTGAACAAAAAGTGCCATCTAGTGGGCTCATAAAATAAAGAAAATGCTTCACGAGGCTTCATTTGGCCATCACTAGGATTTGCCAATCACTAGGGCCCAATCCCAATTCCTATCTTAACCCTCAATCTTAACCCTCAGTCTCAAAAATCCGCGCTCCCGCGAAGTGCTAGTGCTGTCCCAATTCTCAGTGTTGAGTTGAGGGTCAAGGATAAGGGCTGTATGGCCCTCACTTTTAAGATTTTCCAGGACCACCCTTGGCAATAATTGCTATCCCAGAATCCTTTGCGTAACATCCACCGAGCTCAGCTGAACCCGGCCAAGTACAGATGATTCAGTCAATGCAAGATGGCGGCGACAAGCGTAAGGAAGCAGAGTTATCAATGTGAGTATTTTCCTCATTAATAGTTGTTTTAAAATTATGATAACCATTGCATTATCTTAGCTTAACATCATTTTATGGACTATAGACCTCTTTGTAGCATAACACACATATTTTTGGTCGCAGGGGACGGCTTGCCTGCCCCACCGCACGTAACCCCGGTTCTCTGATAACCGAGTATGCTGTCATTCAGTTACAAAAAGTCATTTTTCTCAGTGATAATGTAGTTGTTAAGTTGTTTTAATATACGCAAAATTTTTGCATCGACATTTTTGTAAGATGACCGGACGGTGTCATCTCCTGTAGCCATAGAGTCTGCAGTTGGTAACGTTACAGCTGCAGGTTAACGTTAGTGATCGTATTATCTGGTGACTTTCCGCTGAATAAGTTACGTCAGTTGTTGTGGTACAGGTTATTTGGTTGAATATCAATTTATAACCCAAAGAGTGAAACGTTAACATGGATGAAAGTCACCAGATAACACTTTTGTGACTGTGTAAACAGCCTCACCAGTTCTGCTGGATGTTGACTACAGTATTCATTGTGATAATACTTGCAATACTACATGAAACTAAACTAATAACTTAACGAATATCTGACAGGTAGCCCCAAAAAAAAAAGAAAAGAAAAGAAAAGAAAAGAAAGTAATGTTGTTATCTCTGTTCCATTTCAGGGCCACCAGACAAAACACAATCCCTGATTCATTTCAGGGCCACCAATGAAGACAAGTTTACAAAAAGCAAGCAGGCTCCAAAAAAACTATGGGAGTGAGTAATTTGTAACTTGTGAACTGTTCATATTCATAACATAATTCTCAGTCACAACTGTTCCCCTAGTGATCAAGCATTCTGTTTCAATATGAAGTCAGCACAGCTGCAGACGACATTGTCGAAGATTGTTGTTTGGTAACTGTACATTTGTTTTGCTGCTCCTATACTGTCACTTTTTGGAAAGATTTTGTCGAGTATAGTCGTTGCAACATTTATGTTCTATTTTCACTACTGTACAAAGATGTGCTGTTGGGATTTTATGATGTCAGAAATTCAAAACAAAAACAATTCTATGTCATTAATCTATTTATTATCTTAGCGAAATTCCATATTCATAAGAGTAAATTTTGTAACAGAAAACCCTTGTTCAAAATTTTTAGGAATGAAATGCAGCAATACTTAGAATCCATTCAGCACTCCACAAACTCCACAGCTATAAAGACTCTGAAAATATGTAAACAATTTAATTGTTTGAGCTGCTGAACTTTTTTATTTATTTATTTGTTTATTTTATTTCTTTTTCTTTTCTCTTAACCCTGGCACATTTGTTCTGTTCATGTCTGTCACTGCTTGTTTTGTACAAGAATTGAAATAAAGTGTTGGAAAAAAAAAAAAAACTTCTCATGTCTTTTTATCGACGACTACTGATGACATATATTTCTTCTTCTTTGAACTGACAGACTGGACAGAGTTTTGGCATATTGCTGCCCCCGACAGTCTTAAGACGTATTTGCCTTTGAGGGGTGTCCCATTTTAAAGGCACAAGATAGCCCTTAACTCTTGGTTTTGAGGGCTAGTGAGATTGAGGGCTGATCTTGAGAATTAAGATTGAGGGTTAAGATAGGAATTGGGATTGGGCCTAGAGGTCAACATATCTGCCTGAATCTTGTCATTTCAAATCCAAAGTGATGTGTAGCCATGCCAACATACTGGTTTTGGCAGGGTTTTAAGAGTGGAGCAGAGATAAGCAGTACTGAGAAGACATATCAATTTAGAGAAAAAATCACTAGCACTGATGTCTTATTTAGTGGCTGATTGGCAAATTATTAGTCCCACCAGGTGTTGTGGCAGTGCTGTAACTTATTTTCCCCAGTGGCTCCCCTTCCCTGTGTTCCTGCTTCCTGATTGCCTTTCTCTCCCTTTGTTTTATTTTATTGCTGAATCCAAATGTCCACCCTCTGGACATGCAGACAGTCCTCGTGGACTTCAGTTGTACGTAGTGTGACATATTTACCTTCATCACCTAAAATCTGCAAGGGCAGAGACTGCAAGCGGCTAATAGACAGCCCTCAAGACTGTTTTACTTGTTGCTGTGGAAATGTTTAACTATTAGTGGTGTCAAATTCGTATATGTCAGATAAGTTGATGAATAGTGCCTACTCATCTGTCCCTGCAGTTAGCAGGATATAAATCCCATGTATAGCCTTTTTTTCGTGAATAAACAAAAATGTATTAATACATCTCTTTATAACAGGCTACATGCATTCGAAAACAGAAATATTTGTGAATAAAGACAGGACTATAACTCAATAAATTGGGTATTACTGGCATTAGAAACCTTCTTTTGTTGTTTTTCAGCCAATTCTTTTAGCCTATTTCACTGCACAGCCTGATAGGCTGTAATAATAAAATGCATTTTCAGTCCCTCTACAGCCTATACATATGTCTGTATCATGATGCGCTTCAATATTATTTCTGGCATTCACAATTGAGAGTAGAGGTTTCTGTGATGATCTGGAGAATGCAAGGATGAGGCCGATCACGGAGTTCTTTTTTAATGCACGTTTATTACGAGTTTGGATCAACAAAGGCTACATGCAGAAGCTATGTGTGATGAAGTGAACAGAGAGAGACACAGCTTATATAAGATGGTGGTGGCACGTGTACTGTTACCTAAATGGTGCTTTGCCAAATTTAACTTGGCCTTAGGCCAACTCAAATTAGTCTAACTTGTCCATCTACTACTTCTGATGCCACGACAGCTGTCCTGGTGGAACATGATCCTCAGGGGTTCTTGACCTAGTATCCACAGGTCAGTGAAGATGTAAAAATACACACTAACAACAATTCAAGTAACATTTTAATAGACCTTACTATCAATAACTTAAAAATAAGTTTTGGGTTGAAAAATGTCATGTCCGTATTGCAATGAATTGTGGGTTATTAAATCAATAATGTCTGCTAAAGTCTGCACGCCAAGACTGCATCCCTGGACATAACGTACCGTAATGTCTGCGAGTCTGCAAGTGCGGTGAAGTGCGGACATTTGGATCCAGCCCATCTGGGTGTTCTGGTATGGGTGGGTCTCCCTCCCTGATATCCCCAGCTCCTGGCTCTGTTCATCATACTCACTTGTCTGCTATCAGCTCATCAAGCACACCTGCCTCTCATCAGTTCATCCACATGCAGTATTTCTACTCTAACCACTCACTGCAGGTTGTCGTTCAACCAGCTGTGGCAGCTAAGCATCACGGCTGACCAGGGGTGGAGCAGTGATTTTAAATGTGGGGATGTTCCAGGGGTGGCACATGAGCACCACATCCTGCCTGCCTTTGGCTGTTTCCCTCTCCAAAATTAATGCTCCCAGACAGTATTCAGAGGTTCTTCCAACATAGAGTCGGTCATTATGAACTGAGAGTCATTCATTATGAACATGCATATTTATTAAAACAAATTTAATCTGTTATCAATTTTTAAT
>NC_065527.1:30190451-30228713 GCF_006386435.1 Epinephelus moara | reverse complement strand
CACAATTTTCCCCATTAAGTTCCTTTGTGTGGTGTGGTGCGGGCTGCAGGGGAGAGCAGGGTCTCCGCCGACAGAGAGATGATGTTGATTTGAGGGGGCGGCGGAGAGCCGGTTTCCTCTGCATTCACTTACATGACAACTTGACTTGAAAAAGAAGTCAATTTTCTGCTGCTGCCTCTTCCTTTTTGGCATCTCTGGCTCCTTCTTCTCTCTGTTGTGTGTCAGTGTTGTTCAATGTCAGCCATCGGTGAATGACAAAAGCTCCGACTGACGTAACTTCAAATTTCGCGGGCCGGCAGCTGGCGGCCGGTCGCTGACAACAGTCTGTGATTGGGTGAATGTCCGTTCAATTTGACCAATGCCTTTTCATGCAGCATAAGGGGGGGTGAGGTGCGCTCCATTTTTGTATGCTGGTGCACTGCCAGGGTGGGCAAACGGGTTTACCTTTGGAAAATGTGTGGGGGGTGAAATCATCTTGCTGTAAAAGTGGGGGTGTCAAAACACCCCCATCCCCCACGGGTGCGACGCCCCTGCGGCTGACTAAATTTATTCTTGGTATTTTGCTTCTGTGTTTCTGTGCCATCAACCTATCTTCTCCAGAATTATCACTCACCTACCTGCCCGCTTCACCTGCTCTCCACGCTTGCTTTCACCATCTGCCCCCGCCAGCCTCTTCCAAGCCACCTACCTCCCCACAGACCCCCGGACTCCCATCCCTTACCACCATTCCCACATCATCATCCTTTGTGGCAGTAAACCTCTCCACCATCATTCAGTCTGTGTCCTGTGCTTGGGCTCCCCTCATGTTTAAAAATATGTGGCACTCATTGGATCATTTTTCATTTCAACCAGGAAACTGCTGTTTCATGTCACAATGGCAGAAGACTCAGTCAACTCGAATCGATGTAGTGGGCGAATTCAAAGGTCTAGACCTCAACAAATTAGCTGCACGAGTCAGTTGAAAGCTCTGATTCTGGCTGACTTTTTAATGAGTCACATGAAATAGAGAACAGAAAGTCTTCAATATTCATGAAATGGCAATGTACATGATAACTTAATGCTTTAAAAAAATGGAATAAGAAGACACAAGGCTCAAGCTGACTTCCTGTTCAGCTGATAAATGTGAAGAAACGGAAATAAAGGAGCAGTATGGTACGGCTGTTATTGCAAGGTACTCAGCTACATAATATTATAAGAAAAACAGAGATAACACCAGTGTAACTGATCACTGTAAAAGTATGTTGTGAGTTACTTTAACAAACAACAAATAGTTGGCGTCAGGTTGTAATGGGGACGACGTAACCTTTTGCAGTGTTATGATATGCTGGTAGTTGGCCGGACAGCACCTTTCACGGCAATATGACATGCAAACGGGCAGCATCCATTCAGAGTGTGCCCAGATGGCACTTGTCAAATGATATGCGGCTGGTCGGCATCAGGTTGAAATAAACCCTGGACTTTCACCTGGGAGCCCGGGGTTCACTTCCCCTATGACTGTAGAGCCAAACCATGATGTTTCTATTCTAAACCTAACCATGTTAGTATTTCTGATTCTGATGTGCTTATGTCGATGTCCCCACATTGGTCGCCACTTGCTTTGCTTACCTAAACATGGCCCAGGGTTGGTTGCTGGTTGGTTGTTGGTTGGTAGCTTCAGCGCTTTGGCAAATTAAAACACAGGAAAACACAAAATACAGGACTTGTAGGCGGTGCAGGCAGTGGCTGCAGGTGATGTTTTCTGTAATTAAACATTATGCATTTTTGTTCTCTTTGTTATAACTTGTGTTATAATTTCTCTCAAAATGGTCTCAATATTTGCCTCTTGTGTCATTGTTTGATAAAGTGACCATCTGGCATTGCTGGTCGGCATGCTATCATTAGCAGCTTGCATTTAAGTAAACACTTAATGCATTCCTCACAACTTTGCTCTATGTTTTTGGTTGGAAAGGAAAAATAGATGACTCAACAAAATCTTTGGATTTCATATCTCTCACAGTGTACTAGCCTGAAATGACAAACACAGACTGTAAGGGTTATGGGTTTTTTTTCCATCAAAACTCGTGCATACTCTTCGATCAACTAAACATTAAAAAAGTTAAATTAATGATTAGCTTTTCTGCTAAGGATTTTTATTTTTATGAGAACAAAAAGGGAAGAAAAAAGCAACAAAGTTATTTCCCCAAATTCCTTGGCAGTCCTGGACAAATGTGTTTGATTTGAGACATGTAGAGTTAATGAGTCTGAATGTTTCTGTGTGACTGAAGTCATTCAGAGGACATTTATTCCACGCAGTGTTAGCGACATCTCAGTGGGATGGAGGGAAATGGAAGCAAACCAAATAATAGACTCCCCTGAAGCGCCACAGTGGGATATGGCTGCAGAAAAATATAGTTTTTAAGTTGTTTGATAAACTTTGTGCAAACTGGGGAAATTTAATTAAAGCAGTTTTGAACTTTATCTAAAATACTAATGAAAACACTGAAAATATCTCTGAGGATAAACTGAAGGGGTCATTTGCCTCACACTGTGTTGAATTAATTACTAATACCGTTAACATGCACTGTACTAATGTTAAGTACACACTTTTGGAGGTAAAACATTTAAGCATACAAACAGGAAATTAATACACTGGATGTTGATCAAGCTTCGACGGTTTTCAAAACCAAGCAGAACATCTCTACCATGTATTTAAGACAGAGGTTGAGTTTGTGAAGTCTTTGGGCAGTAGCCACAGAATAAATAGATCCTGCTCTTCATTGTAATAGTGCTGATCCATCCTACATCAGCCGGCCTCTTTGTCCCCTCGTCACGCCTCATCATCCTCACCACCTGACTGCTATTGATCCCATTTTAAAACAGCCCCACTCAATTTGTTCCTATTCATTAGCTGCCTGTGGTTCCTTTTTCGAACTTGGGTGTCACCTCCCATCAGATTCACCTCCTCTCTTTCCTCCTGGCTGTCATCCCTAGCTCCTTATCCTGGGATAAGGCTTGTTTGGAGACTGCTGTACAAACACTTGGAGGAAAAAACAAAACAAAGCAAAAAAACAAAACGTTTTTGGCTCTTGTGACTGCAGATTTGCCAGAAGCAGTCATGGTTGAGCTCATTTGCAATGTGCCTAAGGGCCTTCACAGGGGAAAAATCATTATTGTGAGTTGATCACTGAACACCTCTTAATTGTTAAGCACTATTTCTTTCATCTATGGACCTTTTTCAACAAGCCATCTAAAATTCCAAAATAAATATTGGCGTGTTTGCTCTGTTTCTGCAAACCACAAATACGTTACATTTTGTAACGCAGATACATTGAAACTTTACGTTTCAATAACATGTGGTTAGGTTTAGGCACAAAAGATCCTTTATTGGCTTAAAATAGGCTACCTGGTTTTGGTGGCCCTATCCTGGCTGGAAACAAATTGATTTCTTGGTAAAAGCAATTGCTTTTCGTGGCACTATCCTTGGTGGAAACACAGCCACAGGTCCCTAAAAAACACTCACGTTTGGTGGATAAAAAGCTGCTGGAAGATGCAGTGATGACTCACTACAAAACATCAAGTTTTATTTCATGCTGGTCTCAAACAAGTGGCAATCTCCGTGGATGAAAATGAAGCTGATGAGGAAGTGTCAAAAATTGCACTTTCTCTAATGGCCAGTTGAGGCACGCTCCAAAAGCGAGTCAATCCCCATAGAGCCCAGTGTTAAAAGCCTGGTGCAAAAATATTTTTTGGTCTCTATGGTTAATTTTTACATTCATGAGAACTGTACAGGGGCTGATTAAAAAAAAATCACCTGTTTACATTTTATCAAAGCTACACATATTTTAGGGCTGTGTGAGTGACAGGCTGTGAGGCATTGCTATAGTCTGTGCATCAAACACACCCCTCGCCCCACCACAGCTCCAATGTCTTGTCCAAATATGGTCACTTCTGGCTCCAACAGACCAATCTGGCGACAGCTGAAATGCTACACTTGAGCCTTCAAAACAGCAGTCCGCAAACCAATGTGTGACACCACTGTAGCTACGTCCATTTTGTATACATTCCATGGTCTCGAACAGTGGTCTGCAACTTGGCAGGCGTTTTGCCTAGGTGGAACATCATCCAGCATCCCCTCCATGTTTAGATGACAAAGTCAGCTCATACAGTACACCACTTTAGAAACAATGACAGGTGCGTATGAAATGTGCAAATGTAACATATTCATGGTTTTCAGATACATTTTTATCCTGCGAATGGGCTGAACAAGCACAGTCACTTGTTTACAATTTCAACTGATAGGAAAATGTGTGTGTAAAAATGTGCACGCATGACGGTGCATGTGCAAAATATGTGCGTTCCCTCACCTCAGACACAATTTCTCTGCTCTGCCAAAATGTCCAGAATTTCATTTTGAATGTTGTTCATGCAGTTGTCTCCTTGAGGAAGCCATTCCCGTCCCTTTAGCAAGTCATGCATCCACTTGTGTCTTCCATCATTAGCTGCCATAAAACTCAATCCCGATGGCCTCCACAGTGGATGTCCCTCATATCCAAGAAATTTTATGGCTTTAAAAAGCATCCCCAAAATTGTCTTGGCAATATTTTGGTCTTTCAGCCTATTCAGCCTGACCTCGCTATTGATTAGCTCCTACTATCACAAATATCTCCCCAAGTTTAGCTGACCCCAATCCCTGCACTTCGACCTGACGTGATGACACTGTCACATAAGCTTGGAGGAATGAATTAAATTTACACATTTTATGCATGGTTTTTTTTTTTCAGATTTTTTTGACAGGCATCTTATCATATATTCTTAGGAATTTAAAATATTTAGATAGCCCATTAGTTATACTAAAGTAGCCAACTGTTTACAGTATGTTGTTCCAGCTCATGTCATTAGGGGGTGATACAGCACACTCAGCAGTGACCTTCCCATGCCCATGATGAATAGAAAGTCATTTTAAAGTTCTTAAATAGGGAGGTATCCTGCTGTTATGCATGAGATACTGTCAGGAAATCAAGCAGCATGTCATAAAATTTCATTCTAATCACGGTGAGAAGGAGGAGAGAAATGAGATCGACAGAGCAGTGTCCAGGTGTATTATAATTCATATCACACACTCCACACTCAGCAAAAACATCCAAATATAATTCTATTAGTCAATATTGTGCAGCAGCAGTCGTTTGTCTTAATCTGCAGCAGCATGTCAGAGATGTAGCCTGTGTAGTTTAATACAGGTGTAACACAGCTATAGCATGTACCACTTGCTTACTATAAAATGTGTTTTACTGTGCTGATGTTGAGCGTTCTGCATATTTTAAATCATGTTAGACTTTATAAACAAACTACTGCTCTTCTTCACTGTCCTGTAAAATCTTGTTTTTTTCTAGTGACAGCATTTAATATTCCTTTGTGAAGGACATTTTCCCAAATTTAAGCCTTGTAAGTTGAAGCTTAGAGCCATCAACCAAGTGATGGTAGCACTGAGCTTCTGCCTAAGCTTTGGTATTTGACCAAATAAAGCACAGAGCCACCAACTAAGCATTCTATTTGACAAGTTTAAGCATTCAGCCACTGACCAAGCCTCATTTTTTGAGGAATGTAAGCATAGAGTCACCAACCAAGCATTGGTATTTGATGAGCTGAAACACAGGGCTTCCAACCATGTGTCAGTATTTGACCAAATAAAACATAGAGCTACTAATAAAGCATCAGTATTTGACAAGTTGGCAGTGAAAAAGAGGGGTCCATGTCATTGGTCCGACAGCCCATTAGTTCGACATCCCATTAGTCCGACGGTCCGCGATGCTGAACGGCTCCCGGCGGGCGTATTCCTGCCTTGATGGTGCGCCGCGACCGGCTCTGGGTCAGCTGGGAAAGGCTTGAGGCGAAGCAGGCTCACAGCTTATGTGTTTGTCACTTTCTTTTTCATTTTAACCCACACCATGATTTTTTCCTAACCCTAACCAAGTGGTTAAACCTAACCAGACTTAACCACAGGGCATCATGATGATTTCGGAACAACGGGACTTCGAAACAATGGGTTTAATATGGTCGGAACAATGGGATGTTGGACCAATGGGCAGTTCCCGAAAAAGAGTTGGTTTATTTATACAGCAGGTAAAAAAAAATACGATATTCCATAGACTCTTGACAAATGTAATCATTTTACAAGCTCAGAACCAGATCCAAAATGACACCTTAATAGCTCTTAATACTGAACCCTTCATATGACACAACAATTTTGATGTTCATTGTCAAGATTCACTGGAGAAGAAAACTAAATTTCACAAGGGAATTAAAATGTGCAGACTGGTTCTCAAATACATATAGAAAATAATACCTTTATTTGAGATTGATCCTACTGACATTAGGATAGATCTTCAAAAGGAAAACATATTGATCTGCCCATCCCTATGACACACTGCAATAGTGTATGGATACCAATAGCAGCTAACATTTTGCTACCACGTTAGCAAGAGCATCTTAAAAATGGTTATAATAAAGAGCCAGACAAGCTGCTGGTCAATTCAGTCTTCTTTCAGGAGGTGATTTAGAAAAACTGAACACATCGTTGTTCAACGTTTCCTGATATAATGGTTTGTTATCCTACGCAAATTCCAGTGGCGGCTGCTGGTCTTTCAAACAGGGGAAGCTCACCTTAAGTTTACATCATAAAATTTGTCATATTGTAGCGAGGCAGTAACTTATAAAAGGAACATTTTATCGAAGCCGTTTTTCAACCACACTCATGCCATAGAACCACAGCAAAACACACCTCAAAGATTTTCAGATGGGTTTAAACACCTGAACTGTGTCTACACCACCAGAACTGATTTTCTCTCAAAATAAGTTTCCCTGAAAGGAGCAGCACCTTAACACTGGCCCAGGTAACAAACAGCGCTATCTATAGCAACATTCTCTGAACATTCTCAAATATTACTGAAACACACATTTATTTATATATGAATTCTGCCCTCTGCTCCTTTTGCAGAAAATGGTCTGTGACCCTGTCATACAAACTGCACACGCACAACACAACTACAGCTTTGTGATTCACCGCACAAGCGAACTAACTAACGACATTAAACAGGGTACAAACTCAATAACGCAATGTTTATGTCTTTATTTACAGTGTGTGTTGTGTGTGTGCTGTACAAACGGTGCTTTTACAGTGTGTGTTGTGTGTGTGCTGTACAAACGGTGCTATATCGCTTATGGAAATAAGGAACTCTGGACAGCACTCTGTCAGAAGACTCCACTCGCAAATATCCGCATGGGACTGAGCTCGAGATGTGAAGTGCTGTCAGTCACAAAGGGGTTCAGCCTCTTAGACAGTTCCTCCAATCATCATGCATACACCAAGCGTCCTCTCCCGCCCACCGCTCCATTAGGTCCCAGGGAAGCTGAGCCTCCCTGAAAGTGACGATTTTGTCGCATTTATCCAATGACTGCTTTGCTGCATGAAAAAAACCTGCTCAGCGCTGTCTCATAGGAATGCTTGGAGGCTCTGCGTCCACCGTGCTGACACGAGAATGTATGACAGGGAGGTCGCGTTTGAAAACTGGTGATAAACAGCTGACGTTTGAACATCATAGTCATGATGTTAAACACATCCTAGCGCACATTTAATGCAATATAAATTCTTATTTTAATGTAAATTCAATAGTGCATATTTGACAATTTCTTCTATGAAATTTTAGGGGAAGTTCAGCCTCCCTTGTTGTCTCAGAGCAATCGCCCCTGGCAAATTCACACACAACGGTTCTCATGATATCCTATGAATTCGGGCCCCACAAATGACATTATGTAAGTTATGTAATTAACGTTAAGTTACAGAGCATAGATTTAGGCAAGTAAAGTTATTGTGGTTTAGAAACATGGTGAGGATGTATTTTAAAGTGTCTCAAGGTTCACACAGTTGTGAACACTGGTCACCTGGGGGAAAGTCCTGTGTTTTGTGACCCATCCACTGCCCCAAAATGGCTCCTAATGGGACCACTTGGGACTGCTTCTTTATTCTAATCAGCTAATTGGAAACTTGAATGCAGCCTTTCAAAATACGTGGGTTGGCATGAATTACTAGCACATCAACACGTGGGATATGTACAAATTTTGGTGCTTTACTTTTTGTAGGAACAAAAAGTGCATGAGAACAGCCTGCAGTGTTATACACAAAATCAGTACCAAATACAAAAGCATGTTCTAACTTTAGCCCATGGTAGTTTTAAGCTTGAGGGAAATGATGTTTGTTAAGGCCTGCCAGCAATAGGAATATTGAATTACAAATGATATTTTTTCCAAATCTGCCATCCCTGTTTGGACACCTGGAGTGAAAGACATTACATAGGCTACTAGTGAGCAAGGTTATGTTGGATTTTTGGTTATTTGTGTCATTACAAATGTCGGAGAGACTCTGAATAAAGTTTTCATTTTTCTGGAAGAGAATCTGGAAATTCTGGTTGCAAAGAAAAAAGTGCATCTTAAAGAAAATGAGATTTTGGTTCTCAGAAATAGAGAAAGGGAATTAAGATGGAGATTTTATGCGGTGACTCATACATACGTACGTACACACACACACACACAAACACACACACACACAAAGACTCCCTGGTGACGGATTTCTCCCTGAAGCTCTTCCTCTGTCAGTACTGGACTGTTTACCTTTACAGAACACACTGCGGACTTTAGATGAAGTATGTGCATTTTTATGCTTTTTTTGTGTGCATGTGTGTGTGTGTGTGCGTGTGTGTGTGTGCGTGTGTGTGTGTGTGTGTGTGTGTGTGATTGAACTGGATGGTTTATGTCATTTGGGAATACTTGAAGCAGTTTTTCTGTGTGTTTTGAACAGAGACTGTATCTGTAGTGTTGTGTGTCTGATATGTTATCTTTGTTTCATAATACATGAATTTACCTGTGAGTGTTTGTGTCTGCACACAAATACATACACCAGTACAGTATAGTGAGCAAGAGACACCAACAGAGAGAGAGTGTGTCCACCTGTTCTGTGTGCGCATTTGAATTTACACGTTAAAATGTAATTTACAGAAAAATAATCAAATTAAACTAAAGAAACTTTGCAGCATAGTTGAGTCACAGAGGACTTCTTCATTATGACAAAAAAAAATTACACTTTTTTTCCGGTATATAATATTTGCTTCTTTGTCAATAAATTCAGGAAAAAAAACATCAAAAATACATTAACTGATTACATAGAAGAGGAGGGACATGCAGTGTAAACTGTCATTAAATGTAAGATTTTGAAGATTGAGGTTGGTGGTGGTACATTTATCTGTTTATTGGCATGGAGTTACAGGTGTGTGTTTGTCTGCTGACCATGGACTGTAAAAACATTTGGGGATTTTTGTGTGTGTACACTTGTTCTCGCTACATAATGAGGACCAATGTACTTTTAGCAACAGACTGAGGACATTTTTGCAAAGTGAAGACATTTTTGCTGGTCCTCAAGCTTAGACTGTAAAATATTAGACGTAGCTACCGTGACATCATCCATTGGTTTGTGGACTCCCATTTTAAAGCCTTGAGTTTGGCTGTTGCCATCTATCTATCTCATCTCTATCTTTAATAGATAACCAAACATTTCCTAACTTAGTTGATCACCCTGAATGCTAAATCCAAAAGATTAACAATTGAAACTACAACTATGACCACTAACATACAGCTTTGCAGGAGACATCCAAACACCCATCTTAAAATTCTGTGACGTTCGCTGCCAACGGTGTCAATAAAACAGATTTCACGACCCATAGATGTAATTTTGCTCAAGCTGCATCCATAAAGCTTTTTAAATTCACCTCTGACTGGCTACTTCTCCATAGCGATGGCAGCTAAGGCTTATCAGTATTGACAGTGTTGGAAAGGTTAATTTTGAAATTTGATAGACTACAGATTACTAGTTTCCCCAATGAAAATGTAACTATTTTAATTACCTCATCAAACAAATGTAACTTATTGCATTGCTTTTTGATTACTTTTCTCACTGATTGCAGTTACATCTACTTACCTGGAGATGTTTCCTCAGGTTTGACATTGAGCATTTCAATGTTTATAGCACTTTCACAGCTGGTAAACAAGCTTTACACTGTGCAGTAGGGCTGACCCCCTGATGATCGCAGATTCGAATCATCAGAGACCCCTCAGTTGACTGAGATTGCTTTAAGTTGAGCAGCCTTTTTCATGCTAGCCATTGTGCTGTGCAGCGTACCTCTGGGGATGTATTGGTCCCCAGACTTTGCTACAGAGTGAGCGCTCCTAACTTTCATGCTATTCCTTGGTACAGATAGCTGCAGACACAATACAGCGGCACAGAGGAGGGGAGACCCCGCACAGTATGGCCCTGAGATAACATTATCTTCTCTGCATAAAAGTAATGCATTTCCATCTCACAGCAACTTAATATGTCACAGTCTCTGGCTTTTGTTTGATATCTAGTGTCGGCAACAAATACTGTTGCACAATTCTGATTTGTCTGTAGTGCAGTTAGCTTGTTTACAATATGATGTGAATGCCGCTGTCACACTGAACACCCTGCAGAGCCCATTCAAACTTAAAACTTTACATGATTCAACTGACATAATTAGTGGGACAATAAAGTATATCGTATTGTATCGTAATGCTGAGTTGGGTACAGTCCTACTGTACAATAATGTTAGAGCCCTTTTTTTGATGTCAGAAGACTATTGTTGAATTTTCAGCGCTGAAATGCATTCTTGTCCTTGCAGGCATGGCAGACTCCAGTTACTTATATTGATGTACATTTATTTGATTGGCAGAAAACAGGCAGTGAAAGTTTAAACAAGAGACCCAATCAAAAACAATGCTCAAAATCTGACTGAATATAACTAAATGAATGGAGCCTCTCTGGATGTTGACACAGGCATAAGCCATCCTGCTCCTGATGGTGTTGCACTCAAATTTGTCTTACTTGCTTTTCTTAAAAATATTGACAAATTTAAACCAGTGGCTTTTCCCACTTTGCAGCTCTGTTGTAAATGAGAAAATGAGTCTTTCTTCCATAACCCTGGCCACCAGTAATCAGTCCTCCCGGCATCATCGTGCGTCGGCTCTACGGAAAAGACGCTATTTTATCTCCTCTGGTTCGACTTCTGTACCCTGACTACTTCTTCTGTCTGTATGACATGTGCGGTGTGCACTCTGCAGGCGGTGACTGATGCTTGTGAAATGACGTGATGCAGCGGGTGTGTGTTGCACTTTGGTCTTGTTTAAGCATAAATTGTGCATAAAAACAGGTGGATGGGACCGTGTTTACAGAATGACAGAAAGAGAGACAAGAGACTGAATTAAAGGAGGGAGCTGAAGAGGTGTGGAGATACATTCAGCTGCTGAGAGAGAGGAAAGACGGGGGGGGGTTGGAAATGGGGAGAGAGAGAGAGAGAGAGAGAGAGAGTGAGCTGAATGCAGTCCAGCCTCTCTGCGCTGTGGAGCAGCAGCCAGTCCGACACTGAAGGACACCGAGAGAGGGGAGACTTCACAGCAGAGAGGAGGATAATAAAACAGGAATAAAAAGAAGAAAAAGAGCAGTTCTTCCTTTATCTCTGTCTCTCTGTGTCTTTGTGTTACTGACCCCTTGGATAAAGAGGACAAACAGCAGCAGGAGGTAAAACACAAGAAAAGGAAGGAGGAGGAAGAGAAGGTGTTGGAGGTCCGTGTGTTCATTTCTCCCCTTGCACTGCCGGGCTGGGGAGACTCACAGCCGACGGTGTCATTGCGACAGCACTCAGCGAGGGAACGTGCACGAGCAGTGTGTACTAGTGTGTGTTTGAGTGTGTTTAACCATCAACAGCTGAGGATTGGTCTCTCAGGTGGATCTGGAGTAAAGCTGGGGTTTTGATCACGAGGAGTTGCTTGCTGGTGTTTTTGTCTGTTGCACCTCCTTTTTTTTTCCTCCTCTCACCCTCTCTTTCCTCCTCCGGTGCAGACGTCTTGCTTGCTCACTCACACACTCGCCACTTGGTGGAGGGACTACCACTCTGCTCTCCCCCTCTCCTCTCTCTCCTTTTCCTGCCTCGCTCTTCTCCAGCCTTCAGCCAGTTCTGCCGTAACTGTGCCGGGGCTAAGACTGCCGTTCGCTGGCTCGCCCACGGAGAGCAGAAGCAGATGGGTGAGTGTTGTGTGATAGTGTGTGTGATTGAGTGTGTACGTGGACTACAGGGAGGGGGGTGGGGGGTTGCTCTTTTCCTGCTCTCCTCTGCTGCTTTTTACCCATTTTTCCCTCTGTCTTTTCCTCCCCTTTCACCTCATTTTTGTGTCTCTTCTACCTCTCTGCATCTCTGCTCATTATTTGTTCATTTTCCTCCATCGGTCACTCTCCTCGCGTCCCTCCTCCCCACCTCCTCCACTGTCGTTTTTGGATGACCATCCATCAGATATTTTGTGGCACCTTTTCCATCACTCACCTTCCTTACTTCTTTTCTTTTCCATTTCCATTTTCCATGTTCTTATTTCTCATTCGTCCTTTCCTGCAACCATCACTCATTTGCACCATCAGCCAAGCAGCCAAGCAAAGCACATAAGAAAATGCACATACACACACTCATGCACGCACACATTCACACGTCGTAACCTGGAAGTCATCAAGACTCCGGCGCCTGAAGCTGAGAGTCGTCAGGTTTGACATAAAATCAACAGTCTGGGTTTGAACCCCGATAATCCTTCCATCCCTCTCTTCATCCATCACTCCGTTGCCTCATCACCCCCTCCAGCACACCTCCACAGCCACCTCCACCTCCAACATACCCATCATTCTCCTCTCCAACTCTGTCAATGAAAAATGGCAACAAATGCACACGCACACGCACATGCACACACACACACACGCACACACGCACATACACACAGCAGCCTGTTTGCATCAGCCTGATAAACGCCAGTCATGCTACAGTTAGCCTGGTGTTAACAGCTGAGCATCAGCGTACACTGTGAACATGATCACTGCTGTCACACACACACACACACACACACACACACACACACACGTACAGAAACCAGGCGGGAAGTTGATTCATTCACATGATAAATTATTCATCAGATGAAAAGTGCTCACATCCTAAAACGTCCCATGTGGTCCAATTTGCAGTTGAAATGTTTATTAATTGTTTGGTTGACTTTGAAACAGCAGCCGGATTGTTAACGAGTCTTTCATCAGCTCGTGTTTCCTTCATAGAGTCTGCTTGGTTAGCTGCTGCTGAGTCCAGATGAATGAAGTGTGTTGCAGGGATACTGTTGCTGAATCAAACCACTCAAGACTGAAGGCCTGATCTCAGTGTCCAACCTGTGGCCTACATCCATTGAAACTTTGCAGATTTTTATGCTGTATGTGCTATATCAAGGAATTTGACTTCAAATGCTAAATGCGGAGTAGGAAAGACAATGTTACAATTGTGTCAATGTTTTGTAGCAGTTACAGGGAAACTTTTATTCATATGTGGTTAATTTTGTCACACTCTGAAAGCAAAGTTGTCATGGTTCTTAGTGCTAATTATATGGAAACATTTTGGGGACAACCGATTGCCGATGGCCCAATATTCCAAAGCCCCAATTGTCCGAAAAATGGCCCACTGGACAAAGAGCTGATTTGTCCAAAAGACTGTTTTGTGAAAAAAAAATATCGTTGCTCCAAAGTCAGTTTCTTCAATACAGACACCTTTCAGTTAGACAATGCAATTGCTAGAAAAAAGTTTTAATTATGTTTCTTCAAACTGCGGATACATTACAGTGGTCAGCAATGCTGTGGTGAATGTGTGGTAAGGTTTAGGCACAAATGGTGAGGAATGTTTGTTTTGGTGGCATAAAGATGCCATATGTCAGTGAAAAACTCAGATTCAGTGGCTCAAATGCTGTTGGGAAACTGGAACTAACTGCCGGGAGTATGTATTTTCAATGACTTTGGAGCGTGGCCGTTTGATTTTGGGATAAGGGACTGTTAGAGGAAAGGCCAGCTCAAGCTTCTGACATTTTTGGGACTAATGGGGATTCAGAATTCGGGGCAATGGCATGGCACCAACACATCAGGGTGTCTGAACATTCAACAGTAAACATTCAAAAGTCTTTAACAGGACCTATTATGCTTTTCCTTTTCATCTGTAATATATGTTACAGTGTTAGATTAATGTGTTAATGTGGCCAAAGTTTCAAAAAATGTAGTTAAAGTAATGCCTGTGAGCAAAAACCTCAGACTTTCTAAATACTCTGAATATTAAATACTGGTTCTTTCTACTTGTGAGAAAAGCTAACATCAGCTTTCTCTATATGGTCATCTGCTCCAGGTACACTACTGCATTTACATGATGTAGCCTACACTGCTACATGTAGCTACATGCTAACACCAGGGAAACATATTTTTTTTTCTGCAGATGTTGATAAATTCTCCCCAATCTCGGATTATATTCCTGCTGGAACATGTCTGGTTGTGAAGACTCTGGTTTAATTTATTGGTTATTTTTTTTATACAGTAGTAAGTGTCGCTATACTAAAAAAAAAAAAAAAATAAGAGTTTTTTTCCTGAGGGGGGCTTAAAGAGACAGGTGCTAAAAAAGAACATCTCATGTCCTGGCCTGTTGTTAAACAATACCCACTTTTGTTACAATAAGCACTTCTGAAAAAAAACCCCTTGTTTGGTTGCCACAACTGCGGCTGGAAATATCCTGGCACGCCATTAGATAATACCCGCTTTTGTCATAAACACCCACTTTTGTTTCTTCAAACATTTCTGTAAATATCCCAACATCTTGTTCAAAAATACCTGGTTTGGTAATTACAGCCACAGCTGGAAATGTTCCAAGGTCTCCTTAAAATGACCTGCCTCTGTTGTAAACACCCACTTTTGCCACTTCAAACACATCTGGAAATATCCTGACATCCCAGTAAAAAATACCCAGTTTGGTCACCACAGACACGTCTGGCAACGTCCCAAAGTTTAGTCAAAGATACCTGTTTGGTTGCTACAAATATGGCTAGAAAAGTCCTGGCCTGTTGTTAAAAAATACTCACTTTTGTTGCTCTCAAACAGTGGTCTGCTGATGTCTGCTGCTTGGCAACCGTCTTCCTTAAGTGTATATGAAATGTACGTATGAAACGCGCAAATGTAACTTATCCATAGATTGCAGAAACGTAAGATGCCACCATTTTAATCTGGCAACTGGGCCTGTTGGTGAGGTTCAGGTACAAAAGCCAGAGTTTATTTTCTTCTCTTTTCCTCCCTCCATGAGGCGCGGAGTTTGTGTCCATCACTGCATGTGTCTTTAAGTGCTGTATAAATGCTGGAGTGGGACGTTATTTACTGTGATTATGTGTATTATGTGTACTTAAGTCACTCTTTAGCAAACAGCCTCTCAGGCGTCATCCCCACACTAAACCACATCGAGGGCCTGGCTAATTCAGTTTTCAGACAGCAGGCGTTCACAGGCACCTACTTTATGAAAACCACCACAGCTGAGACTGCTGAGAAGAATGGTTACTTAAGGACGGCATTGGGAAAAAAATTTGTAAGCTGTTGAGGCTCAGCATATATTCAGTCACCACTGAATGATGGTGTGTGTCTTTCAGCAAAGACTTGAAACCACCATTGCTCTGACCGGTGATACCTTTGAATGTGTATTTCTGACAGCGTTCTGGTTGTGTGTCAGGTGCACAGCAGCGTATCCTTTCTGTGTTTGATTGATGAGACAGAGCGTGTTATTATGAGAATCAGAGCGATCAGATGTGAGAGCGGTGGGTGGAAAGATAATCAGCCTGTGGTTGGAGCCACTGTTTCCAGGTTTAATGTATGCAGGCTTTATTCTAGAGTGTTAGCCTGATGTTGTCACTGTGGGTGACAGCACTGGCTGATGGAGTTGACGTTTGTTCTGCACGAGCATCGCCGGCGACAAGAGGCTGCAGGTGTGGGAGTGTGTGTGTCCCTTTAATTTCTGCCTTAAGATAAGAGTGTGTGTGTATGTTTGTGTGCATTTGTATGTTTGGCAATGATCATACTTGTGTATTCTTGCCAACGCAGGCTATTTGGTTGCATAAGTATGTGTACGTATAGCTGTTTGCATGTGTGCGCCCGCCTACACATCTGTAGGTGCATGTGTGTAATATTTAATGTGTTGATTTATGAGTGTGTGTATTCAGTGACACACTGCAGGCGATGCACTGCAAAGGAAAATGTTCAGTGTATTTGGTATTGCTCCAACCGAGAACGTCTGCTGCAACCTACTCACACACACACACTCACATACACACCTGCAGCACCTTTTCACACTCAAATGCACCATGACTCAACTGACAGGAATCTGTAACACAGAAACAGCAGCAGTGTGTTTATTTTTTTTTTTACCTAAGCTTTACCTAAGCAGCACAGAGGTGTAGTGATGAGCACAGTTAAGAGACGATTGATTATTCGTCATTCACATTCATGTAGCTCAAGTTCAATAATTAATCATTAAAATGATCAATTCTCCTCTGGGTCATTTACCTCTTACAGAAAACGTAATGAGTGAAACTGTCCATTTCATGCCTAGATCAAAGACCAAATGTAAATACTTCAGTTTTATGTTATGTTTCAAATCGACTTGACACTTTGGCTTTTTCAATTAATTTCCCTAAGATTGATTTTCCTCATTTTGCTGTCAATAATTTCCTTTACACACATTTTAAACACAACACATTGATGGTGTTTGGCGCACATCAAAACACTCTTTCCTTTGGTTTTCTATGTGATCCCGTGGGGAATACTAATGAAGGAATTTACGTATATGGATGTGACATGATTGGATTCTCTGATTTGTACATATGGACACAAAAAGGACATGGTACTCAATGCAGGCATGCGGCACAAAAGTAAATCACTGGGTAAAGAACAGAGAATAGATGAAGGCTGTGGAGCTCCAGCTCTATTCAGACAACATGAAGTATTTTATGTTAGATTACTTTGGATGATGCTCACCACTGATCCACTGCCAGTCTCTTTCAAAAGCACAGAGTTGCTACCACAGAGTTGCAAAGCCATCACAAAGAGACACAAAACTACCAAAAAAAGGACACAAGAACAACCATGAACAAAAAAAAACATGACAAAGAGAAGGAAAACCAGCACAAAACACCACACTGAGACACAAAACCACCACAATGAGACATAAAACACCACAGAGAGATGCAAAACCACTACAAAGTGACACAAGACAACCACAAAATGACACAAACAGCCCCCTGGCAAAAATGTAGGGGGAAGTTAGATTAAATTTTGGTGAGGAAACAACTGGAATTACAGGCATGATTTTCCCAGGGGTCACTTGGACACTGACTTCAAGATATGTGAATGAAAATGGGTTCTATATGTACTGACGAGTCCTCCCTAAACTTGAGGTGCTTTGTTCCCAGTAAATGTTTAGTTCTTTACAATCAATTAACTCTTTCAAATTTAAGCTTTGTATTTTTCTTTTTAAGGAAAAGGACAGTCTGCCTATCCGAAGAACAATAAAACCACCAAACATGTATGCATGACACATTAAAAAAGGATTGCTGTGGAACTCAAAATGTTAACTGCACAGGTCTGTGCACATCAAATAATTAGTAATATTAACTTTAAATAAGAAATCAGTGTATATCAGTATATGATTCCTTGACTGTCACATTGACATAGTATTCAACTAGCATGTGCTTCAACAGCATAAGCTAATCCCTGAAATTCAGGCATGGCTTTTGGTTTTGGTCTGCCACCCTTGTGGAAAAAAATATGTGGGGCATCACTGCCAAGACGCATTGTGTTCCAACCACTCAAAGCACTTGCAGAGGTGGTCGGAGATGCATTTGACCACATATCTTTTGTAAACGCTACTGTCTCCTGGTGCATCCCGAATAAGGAATTCGTCATCGTTATAGGACATGGTGGTTGTTTTGATGATAGCACACCAACGCTCTGTAACTTGCCACAAGTCAGACAAAGAGTTGTGTGGCCATCCATCATTTAGCCCTATGGAAGGAAATGCGTTAAATTCTGCAGACAGTGATATCTCCAGCTGTACCAACATAACTGCTAACATGACTAGCAAGAGTGTAGACCCAATAACTGTATGCAAAGATCTTCGATGCTCTAGCTTTAGTGACGCAGGCAGTAACAAAATTTGAACACAAGTGCTTGAGATGCACAATAGACGAAGGTGTGAACGCTAATGTGTCTCAGCTGACCACTTGAGTTTGGATCACTGAAACATATGTCAATACCAGGTGTAAACAGACTCAGTGTGTCAGGCTATGGCTATTTCTTGAAAGTTGTATGCACTTGTGCAGATCCAGTATTGAAAAAAGAAAAAGTCTCTGTAAAAATGTTTTCTTTTTAGCGTTAATTCAAACCTAACCCACCTAACACTGTGTTATTGCTCAAAGGAATAAATGTAAAATGCGCATCCCTTCAGAAGAAACATATATTCATACACCCAGTGTATTCATGGCGAGCTCCTTTGTTTTCTCTTGTATGAAGATGTTCTGATGACCTGAGTGAAGGAGACACAACGGCAGAGAGAAAGAGACAAATAGAGAAGCGCTGAGAGGGAGGGAGGGCGAGAGACATGGAGAATGATAACGAGTGTGTCCTCGAGTGAAAGGATCCCTGCAACACAGAGAAAGGTAACGAAAAAGGAAGGTGATAAAACACAGAGAAAACTGATTTAAAAAGAATGCTGTTGACTGATGGAGCTGTAAATACTCCCCTGATGGCGTCAGATGATATCAGGAGCTCAGATCTCTGTCCTGCTTCCCTTTTGTCTCTGTGTGACTTCAGTTTATTAACCTACACGATGCCAGCAGCCATATATCACCTCTCACCCCTCAGTCTGTCCTCTGCTCGGCTTGTATAGGGAGCGGCATTCATCATGTCTTACACGCCAGATGACATCAGTTAGAAACTCCATCACTGCTGTTTGAAAAGCCATTCGCACAACAGATATGGCTGCTGTTGACGGGCGAGAATGAGCCGTCACAGTTTATGTAGGGCGGAGAGAGGGATGTCAGGTCTCGCACTTTCATGTTGGAATTAAAGCGCATGTGGGCAGCCTTTTACGAAGTGAATGTGGGACAAATGATTGGCAGCTCAGAGGGAGATAAAATGGTGGCTTTTAATTGGAGGCTTTCAGTAAAACTAGATGGATGAAATGAAATCACAAAAGGCCAATAGATGTACAAAGAGTCTGGAGTTTAATAGTTTTTTTATTGAATGGAAGAAAATCATTTAAACACAGCATGTTCATCCTGCTGTCATACAAAGATGGAATACTTGAGGAAAACTGGAGAGCTTTAAAGGGAAAAATCGCCACCTTTTATGTGGATGTCCAGTCAGTGCTGATGGTAAATGTTGTCATTTGAAGCAATAAATTCCTTAGTACGTGCTATGCTGACTGAAAAAAGCGTAGACCACCCACTCATGGAGTCATGCAGTGTCTGCATGTACCAGGATGCACTGTGTGTTAGCTTCTGACATCCAACCAAAACATTAGGTAGGTGACAAAATTACAAACTCAATAGGGACTGTCCATGCTTTGCATTTTGAGAGCGGAAGTAGGCGAAAGCCAGTGGTGGATCTTCCTATAGGCAACATAGGCAGCTGCCCAGTCTACCAGGCAGAGTGGGGTGCCAAATTGCGCCAGTGTTGTTAAGACTAAAAGTGTACATGGTCCCCGATAGTGAGGAGGCATTTGAATCTTGTGTTGCTTTGGTACAAACCGAGTTTTGAACTTCTAAGGCCTGGATCACACAGAAAGCATTTCAGCAGCTGGAGGCGGCTTTTTGTAACTACTCTTAATGAAATTGAAGCTTTTGGCTCGCCGTTGTGATACTCGCTTTTCTGGGTTCTAGGTGCCTGGTGTTTTCACTGTGGCACTCTGAACTCCTCAAGTTGAAAAAACTTCAACTCAGGCTGGAAAAGCATTCCACGTCATCTCTTTTTTTTTTTGTCATCTTTTTTTCCCATTGGAGGCGGGCCTTCTGTGGTGGTCACAACAAGTAGTTTACAGTAGTAAACAATGGAGGTGAAACTGGTGAAAGAGGTAACTGGATACCCAGCGCTATACGGTCCAATAACAGACAGCAGGTTGTCAAACTGCCCCTGAGTTATTCTAAAATATGCCTGGAAATGGCCATCATGGAGGCGAAGCTCCTGGACCAACTGGTGCTACACCCCATGATACACGCTCTTTTTTAGGGTCTCATGTACCCACACAGATCTCTGTTTCCCTGTGCCCAACAAACTATTTACTGACAGCCTCTCACCCTCAACCAGAGCTACAGCAAGTACCCTCTGCCTGTCCATTTTAAGAACCAGAAACCAATTACCGTTGGAAAAAAAAAAAAAAAATAGTGGCAGTTAATTTAAAAAAAAGGCAGTGCAGTGCACCTCGTGATTGGGGCCTAGATGTTTCAAACTTTAGAGTTTTCAGCTTTTTGAATATTAGCCATAACCTTTAAGGCCACAACTTTTAAGGCATCCTAGCTGGGTGGGGTGTGCTTGTAAATTGAAAATGCTACATTTGGAAGATGGCTTAATTGGAAACATCCATAGTAATTGTGTCCATGAGTTCACTGCATTTTTCATTTGTTTGAGGAAAATTTGAATCACTACCAACAAGTGCCTGACAAGCACACAAACCAAAGAGCTCAAACAGTTCAGAGTATAAAGCATGTCTGTGTGAGCTCTGCAAAAAGGGACAAAATTAGAGTAAAACTAAATGTTACTCTGGTTCACTAACTGTGAGAAATCACACTCACAGGGGACATCATTTGGTCTGGACGTTAAATTTCAGAGTGAAGGTTTTCAGTCACAGATGGTTCATGTCTCAGATGATCAGAGCCAGACGGAACAGGACAAGCCAAACAGAAAAGTTTAAATAGGACATAACATGAGCTTAATATTACTAATGTCGATTTGTACAAACTGCAAACACATTTCTGTCTCACAGAAATATTTGTAATTCAGACAAGAAAGATTTGCATATAGGGAATGTATAGGTGGGTGAGCAGAGAAAATAGGTGGATAACAAAATGGCTCAGAACATAAAACAAAATATAAAGAACAGAACATGGAACCATGTACTCAAAAATACACAGCATGTGATATTTTCTAACTGCAGGGACTGCATGTACTATACCGAGCAGCTTAAACTGAGAAGCACACGGTTCACTTTCCATCTAATTTAATGCATGCCGTATATGTCAAAACACTCCCACATGCCTGAGCTTTTAATACAATAACATTTAGACCAGAGTGTTTTTACAGAACTGTAGAACTGACATTTCAAGAATATTCTGAAAAAAATGTACAATCCTCCTTTCATACCTGCTCTAATGATGCGTCACACATCCTACAGACGAGTGTTTCAACAAAACTAACATTCAGGCCAAAGTGGTTGGGCTCTCAGAGTCAGTCACCCTGTAAACCTGAGACTTTCTCAGAATAAAGTGGACTCTTAACAGCTATTTGAGCCCCCCTGGCTCGAGTAGCTCTGAGGAGTTTGACCACACACTCCTGCAACTGCATTAGCTATTCACTCCATGCATTCATCTGCACAGACCACAGGTCAGCGGCAGTGGCTTTCAAAGTGCTCATTTTAAAGACCTGCCACTTCCAGCTGGGCTGCAGAGGGACTCCAGCTGCTCAGGCACAAAAGTGATTAGAGGCTTGATAAATTGATTGAAATTGTTTGTTTATGCCATTTCATCTTGATTATACATGTACTCCATGTAAAATCTACGAAAAAGAGTTTCTAAGTATATTCAGCAGGAGCAGACATAAGAAAAACAGAAGCTGTTAATAAGGGTGAATTTTTAATTTGCTCAGTCAGTGCCAAAATCAAGGCGAAAAGACCACAATTAAGCGTGGAATGGCAGAGCTCAGTTATAACACGCACAAAGCCTGGCCCTTTTTTTGTTGATTATCTAACTGAGTTATTTCTGGCCAGTACATATTGGGCCCCATTTTAATCATAAATTGGTTGCCCAAAACTAAGATTAAAATTAGGCAGAATATCTGCCAGATTAGGTGTAGCTTGATGATTAGTTTGACGATCAGAGGGTCACAACGGCTGATTAATTGAATGATCGAATGGATATCTGGTTGGTCAGGAATTTTGGCTGGTCGCGGTTTGAAGGAACAGACACACCAAACTGATTATCAAAGAACTAGTACGACAAATGCCGACTGTTGCATCACCTCATTTTTCCTCTGTCTTGGCCAAAAAGCTGCACTTGAACACACCACAGAGACTACAGCCGACGGCTGACTGCCACATACATTCTGCCCCTGTATGAGAGGAAATAACTCTCCATACCGGACGACCGACAAGGCGGATTCAAGTTAGCTAGTTAGCATATTACTACATGTATTTATTTTTGCTGTAAATTCGGACAATTTTACATGGGGGTCAGTGGGGATTGACTGGCTTCTGGAGCCAGCCCCAAGTGGCCATTTAAGGAAATGCAGTTATGGCTTTTTCGTGATGGCTTCATTTTTCAGCCCCAGAGATTTTACTTAGCGCCATAAAGGAGTCAAGATGCTGAACTGGCCGAAAATCCACCAACAAGGGGCGACCAGTGCCAACAGTGCAGGACACACCATAAAACCTAGGGTGACAGCCCATCATTAACTGACAGCCAGTCTTTGGCTTGGTGTGTCAGGGCCTTAAAACATCAGCTGTTCACAGTAATTGGTTTTCCGCCAACATGACCACCAGGTGATGTGGTGTCACCTGAAAGAGCTTGATACACACATAGACTAAACCAGTTTTTGAAATGTGTGAGGACATTCTATTGTGTTGTAGGGACACGGATGCTGTCCTTAGATGCAAGCCTATGTTGTCTCTGTGATTACAGGTGCATGTCCCCACAGTTTCATGTCCTCACACATTTCAAAAACTGGTTTCAAAAACTGGTTTAGTCTGGTTTAATTGTTGTGATGTGTCTTAAAAGTTGTCTGCTGCCTGCAGCCCTCTTCATGTTGAACTTAAGAGCTTTGCTTAACCATCGAGCAGTCACCCCACAGAGCCCCCACCCCCATCATGGCGGCGCTGCAGCACCCGATGGGTTCTGACAGAATTATGTAACCAGGACAGTGTTAGTGAAAAGTGTTACAGTACCCCGGACGTTGTTGACTGGTGACCTTGGGCTGAAACACTGCAGAGAGCTGCTTGTTACGTTTGGCAGCCTCTACGTTACATCACATAAACATAATGCAGCAGCAGCAGAGAACTGGAAGCTCATGTGAGAAACAGATACATCCCTTTAGATTTGAAGCTGGCAAGGCTTTTAGCAGGCAGCGTGCATCAGTTTGTCCACAGCTTGGATTCAGATGGACAAATGTAAACCTTTGTTGGATGGATTGAAACATTATTCTGCAAAGACATTCGTAGTTCACAGATAAAGTATCCTTATAACTTTGGTGATTCCTGAACTTTACATGTAGTACCAAGTAGCACCATTTATATGGTTACAATCATGGGCTGTAAAAATAATGGATGTGGCTATCATGATGAACTCTGAATTTCAAACCAAGCCTTGAATTTGATGTTTCAGCCGTCACCATTTCTTTTTTTGTTGTTTTTGGAGCCAGAAGTGATCCTATTTGGGCAAGAGGCTGGTGCTGTGGAGCAGGGAGGGGGGATCTAACTGAGAAGCCATGGACAGTATCAGGAGAGAGCCTGTCATTCAAAGTGGCTCTGCCCCTAATTACGTTCTACTTTAATCATATTTATTTCTGCTGTTAAGTTGGGCATTTCAACATGGGGACCATGGTATTTACCCACTCTTGAAGCCAGCCTCAAGTGGCCATTAGTGGAACTGCAGTTTTTGGCACTATCGTGTTGACTTCATTTTTCAGCCCCAGAGGTTGCTGCTTGGTCACAATTTAAATTCATCCAATACTTAAGTCTATGGCAGTGTTTCTCAAATGGAGGTTCAGGTCCCCCTAGGAATACTTTGCAGTACTACAGGGGGCACATGAGTTTTTTTAATTTGTTCACTGATAATTTAAAAAAATAGTACTACATAATTCCTAAAACAATTACACCATTAAATGTTCAATAAAAATAATAAATATATATGTAAATATAAGTTTGGGAAAACACATTTTATATTCAGTGTTTCTATTTTCAACTGCAGAAACAAACATTATTAGGTATACATTTTTGAAAAAAATGTTTGAGAGCCACCCGTCTATGGACGATCATGATTTGTTTATTAACATGTAAAGAGGCAAGTTGTTCTGCACTGTACATACATTTTTTTCTACAAAAAGTAATCTTATGTAATCGTGAAATAATAATTTGTGTGTAACCCATGTATTTGGCAAGGCTGCGATCACGTGATCGCACGTGATGGAAGCAAAGCAGGAGGCAAGCTTTGGTGATAGCTTTACTAACCTACACAATTTTCTGTAATGTCATTAGTGGGGCGCCGATTCATACGATATCATACAAACAATTGTGTGTGCATTTTCATAGGATATTATATGAATAGTTGTGCCATGATGCGTTGCAAGAATATTCATGGGAAACTTGGGGTGTTAACTTAAACTAGCCTTGGAACCAGATGATTCTGCAAGCTCAGGTTTTATCTGCTCTGGCAGATGCGTCTGGCCCCCCTTCCATTCAGAAAGAGTTCCACCTGATCTGGCTCACTCTGGTAGCCTGAGTGTCAGACTGAAGCTCGTAGAACCTTCAGTCTGACATGGCTTCCATTGAAGGCGATTTACAAGGGGGAGGGAATTTGATTTTTCCCTAACCAATCAGTAGAGATCAACGACTCACCCAGAATCTGACGTCATTAGTATCCATGCCTCGGGGGTGCCGAAAACAAGCGAGCATTGCCCGTTTAAAATGTCTCCATCGTCGTGCACACCCAGCTGCATCGCCGTTAAATCCAGTTTAGCAGTTTCCTTAATTTGGTCCTCCATTAACGCGAGTAGTGGCGAAATACCTCGATAGCATCGCTAATGTGGTCTGTAGGATCTGTAGCGGTCACCATTGTTGCTATCCTTACCAGTTACCCACCGGCGTACAGCTTGACATCAGCGTGGCGCTGATTGGCTAATCGCTAGACCCCCGGCGTTCATTGGTCCGTCCATCGTTTGGACGAGATAAATCGCAAATTCATTGAAGTATGCCAGACCAGAGATGCAAGCCTACTCAGTTGAGTGGGCGGGGTCTATGGTCTGGAACCAGGATATCACTCTGGGCTAATCACAACCATTTATCTAATATGCAGCGTGTCAGACATGACAACATTCAGAGCCTTGGCACTTCACACAAAATGTGTCCTAGTTTAGCTTACGCACCCATGGGCGGGGGGCTCTATAGCTAGCATAAACCTAACTTAGTAAGAACGAGCGCCATTGAAGCATTTTCAAAAACAACCAAGATGGCTGCAGCTAATGTGGAACTGTCTGCTGACGCTCAATTTTCAAATTCTGATGGCAGAAACAGCAATACACATTCACAGACATATTGATGCTACAACATCACAGCTCATCTCTGCAAACTGTAGCCTGTTTATATTTGTCTGTTGCTCTGGTTGGTTGGAAGTCTATTTAGTAGTGTCCAGAGGCCTTTTGGTCATTTTGATAATGCCCCTTGGAAATCAAAAATGAACATGTTGTCATCCCAAGTTTTCATATCGTCAGTAGATTTTTACATACATATTACGCACCAGGTATCCTCCTGCATCTGCTGTTAATGTTCCAGGACGGCGCAACCAACACCAGGATATCAACAAAAGCATGTGGTTAGGTTAAGGCAGCATTAACATGTGGTTAGATTTTCAAAAAAAGCCTCATGGTTTGGCCCTCTATTCACATGGGAAGAGAACACCAGGCTCTCAGGTGAAAGTCCGTGGTTTGCTGGACCCATTCCCCACCCCTTCCACCCACTGTATGGGGACTTTCCAGCACCTTATGTCATTACCAGCAGTGTTTCAAACTGACGCCGTTTATCTGTGTATCATACTACCACGACAGGTGCCAACTGGCAGCATGTTTTAATACCATGAAAGGTTCTGTTCAGCCAGGTTACAAACTGATGCCACTTGGCGGCATATCATACCAGGTGGCTTTTGGTGTTGGTTACTAATGCCAAAATCATTGATAGAGCAGCAGTATTTGACAACTTCAGAACAAGAACAGGCTTAAATAAATTGACAGGTATAAGATTAATTCACTTATGCCATTAGGTCTGGTGATGTCAGGCTGAATTTAACAACACCTGATTCTGAACACAAACATGAACATCACTATGAAATCCTGAAGTGTTTAGTTTAGCAGTGACTTTCTGCACATATCTGCAGAGCTACTCAGCCTCACAACCTTCAATTCAAGTCTCAAAATATTAGAAGAGGTTGAGGAATGTGCTTTCATTTTGAAATGGAAGTGTGTCTGCAGGCTGCGTCCTGAAAAGCAACACTCGGCTTGACATTTCCAGTTATTTCCTGTAGCTGTCATACAGCACAGCAAACGCTACAGGTGATATTATGCAATAAGTTACTCTGCAGCAATAAAAAAAGCATATTTTCTTGTGTGCACTGGGCTGCCTGTGTGAGTCAGATCACTGTTATACAGATTTTAAGACAGAAGCATTTGGTTTCATTTTGTTAAACAGCTCAGCTTGTCAGGCTCCCTCTGTGAGTATTAATGATAATTCTAGTGCAGGTTACACTTCAGAGCAGAGTTTGTGCTCTAATATCAAATCACAGTAATCACAATCATTTCAAACAGTGTGATGACTGAATGTTTTCAAAGCTGAAATTGTACTGTAATTACTATTCATGCTTCAGTATGTCTGGTGGGCATCAACACACAGTATACACTCTTACTTATTCTCTTGTATTTATTACATGGTTTAGCTTACCGGTAGCCTGCAGTTGCACTTTTGTAGTGGAAGAGGTACGGTCCTGATAATCATTAGCTTGCCAACCCCTGGTTTCTCACTCTGTTTTCATATACACACAGGTCTGAAATATACACACATGCACAAACAGGACCTATATATGCATTAAATGGAGAGATGTCAGAGTGAGGGGGCTGCCCATGGACAGGTGCCCCAACAGTTGGGAGCATGGTGCCTAGTTCAAGGGCACCTCAGCAATGCTCAGGAGGCGAACTGGCACTTCTCCAGTCCAGTGGACACTCCATGGAACTGGTAACCCTCCAGGTGTTTTAACAGGTGTTAATCACTTTTTAAAGAATATGACAAATATTTTTTTAATGTCTGAATCATTGATTCATTCATTATACATAACCGCTTATCCTGTTAAGGGGGGCTGGAGCCTATCCCAGCTTGCACTGGGCAAGAGGCAGGGTACACCTTGGACAAGTCGCCAGACTATCACAGGGCTGACACATAGAGACAGACAACCATTCACATCTACATCCAATTTAGAGTCAACAGTTTACCTAGCCTGCATGTCTTTGGACTGCAGGAGGAAGCCGGTGGACCCAGAGAAAAGCGACGCCAACATGGGGAGAACATGCAAACTCCAAACAAATTATTGTGACAGGCCTAGTCAGATTTAGACCTCAGTGATAGTAGTTTCAGTGATGTCTGCTAGCAGCCAGAGTGATGCACCTTTTCATGACAAATCCATGAAACTTAACTTTTTATTTTGCCATTGGTGTATTTACTTTTTTACATTACTAAGGCTATAAATGTCCTGTCAACGATAAATCTCTGAAACAATGACACTCTGCTCTACCCACTCGTACAGATATTCACTGTGTTGAAAATGTGGAACTAACAGGCAAAAAATACCCAACAATGGAACTTAAGGAATGTTTTAAAGAGAACATGTAAGTGCCACTGACATGCAAACTGATCATACTTTCTGAATATTATTATTATTAACAGTGACATCTGGCATCTATGCCACGTACTTGTAAAAAAGAGAGTGAGTTGCATCAAACAAACAAAATCATCTGAATCCACTCTCTGTATGAAAACACCCCCCGCCACAATGCACTTACTTGTTGAAGGACACTGTTGTCTAATGTCATGGCAATGATCATTTTTATGGAGACATGAAAGCGAATCCTCCTTCAGCACACCAGCCTGGTAGCACAATGTACAACCTGGCGGACAGTTTGTTCTTGAGAGGTCGGCTCTCAACATGAGCACTACTTAATGGATGACTATGATAGAGCCCATCAGACTGTCTTTATACTGTATGTGGGATGTTTCAGGTGAAGTTGAAATGATCTGAAGTCACTGAAACCTTGAGTCTCTTCTTTTCATGTAGGCTATACCAGCTTGAATTTCAAGTGCCACCTTGAAGGTAATGTTCATTAGATATGGTTTCTAATGCAGTGTAGGTTCCTCTTTATGCATTATCACCACCACCTTTATATCTAAATGTCATTTTTATCTTGATTTTTACCCTTCAATTTCCTCTACAATAGCTTTTAAAGGTGTGTTCAGGCCAGTAGGCGACTTTTAACAAAGCTGTAGTTTAAATAATATTATTTATCCATGACAAAAGGGCACAACTTAGATTACAAATCCATCTGCTACTTCAGCAGCATGGACAACGCCATGGATTTATCAATACACAGCACAGTTGCTGATATTTCAGAGCCATGGTCAGGGCCAAAGATTCTAACTTGCACAAACCTCAGTCAGAAAAAGGATCAATGAGTCAGGCAGACTAGACTAATATATTCAATTAAACAACCCCTCTGCCCCAGAACTCTCTGTTACTAGGGGGACGGAGAAAAGGGATGGCAGGTTAGCATTTTAAGTCGACAGCATCCCCTCACAAATAGCCACTGATACAAGACATACTGACTCTTTTATTTCTCAGACTGTAGTCTTTCATCCCTATGTGTATCCCCTATGTGTATCTAACTGACTCGAGTTGCAATGCTTATCAGAATGCACAGATTTGATTGGCTGAGTAGCGTCATGTGAGGTGATTTACAATGCTGTAACGGTTAAAATAAAAAACCCAGTCAAATTTGAATAATTCTCAAAAATTTAGCAGGTATAGGTTTGGGTCAACCTGGTCTCACAGAAATACATGAAATAACCACAACCTCTTAACAATGAATTATTTGAAGGTGGCATGTAAGGTGTTGATGCAGAACAACCATTGCTCCACCCAGCTTGGTCTTGGCAAGGTGCTGCAAACATCAGTAAGTCCAAATTGGCAGAAAACATCAATGCACAGTTACATCTCTGCAGTGTTTCACTTTATGGTTGAGCTTTCAGTTTGTTAGACCTTCGTCAGAGCGTACATCCATACACATATGCTCCGATAAAGGTCTAAAAGATTAAAAGCCCAACAGTAAAGTAAAACACTGCATAGGTGTAACTGTGCAGAGATATCTTCTGCCAGCATGTAAAGTGTTGAAATGATGTGCCGTAGCTGATGGCATGCAAATTGAAAGTCAATTAAGATCCTTTGACATGGAGCACACATGAATTTCCTAATTCAGTGATGTCAGACAAACACAGGACTTTCGCCCTGGAGTCAGCATGAGTCACATTTGTAACACGACTAAAAAACAGCAATAGATTAAAAGATTGTATGGCTAATCAACAATATATCTGTCAAGCAAGTGAATGCATCAGCTGGCGCGTTTGCCTCCTTCCGTGATGGCACATTAGATTGATAGAAGTTGTAAAGACCCTATGCAACCCTTATCTAGTTTAGAATATAATTGAATGACATCTGACGAGATACAGAGTGCATTTTGCGGACGCCTGTGTGTAACTGCACACAGACCCACCACTGGGGAGTCAATAAAGCAACACCCCAAATCACGAAGCTTTTACAGTCTACACTATAACCACACGGTCGCCTTATATTTGCAAGTTTTATTGACAACCGACATACAAGTTGTGGTAGTCTTAGTAGTAGTCTTTTATCTCTTCTACGGATAAAAGACTACATATATATACACATATGTATATATATATATATATATATATACATATATATATGTACACAAGTTAAGTAATCAAGCTGTCCTAACAAAATTAGGCAGTTAAATATGTAACCCATGTAACAAATGAACCACCGGACACACCTGTATTTTGATGTTCCTTAGAGACCACAACTAGCATGTATTACATGTGAAAACAGGGTGCCTACATGTGTGAAACACTTACATTTAATGATTTCTAAGACTTTTCAAGATGATTTTTTAACCAAATTTAAGACAAATTTTTTAACAAATTATTCATCATTTTCTATTCAAACATTGCAGGTAGGTATAAAGGTAAGTAGTATACATGCAGTCCAATGCAGAGGTAGGCTTTATGTAGGAATATGGTTATTAGAGTGAGTTCAGTTAATCTACATTTTGCCAACATGTAAGTGCAAGTATAAAGTAAAAAGACAGTATAAAGTAGGCTGACCAAACGTCCTCTTTTGCCCGGACATGTCCACTTTTCACGTTCTGTCCGGGGCGTCCGGGGGGTGTTTATAAATTGATGATAATGTCCGTTTTTTCTTGTGTGTGTCTGTGTGTGTGTGTGTGTGTGTGTTAGAGTGCGGCACTAGCCGCATATTTCTGTCCGAACCCAACAGTCATTCTGTTTTGTTATGTCGAAACCGAACTGAGCCCGACATTATTTAATTACTAAAGCACTAAGTTTGTGTCACGCGGTTGTTATGGTTACAGGCTATTTAACAGGCCGGACGTGTGCCGTGGGTGCTCCGCGGAGAGGGAGAGCGGGCGGCGGGAGGTCCGACGCTTCCAGCAAGAGGAGAGGGAGAAATAAAACAAAATAAGATAAAATAGGAAAAACTTGTCTCCCTCTTTTATTTTATTTTCAGCGTTTAATCAAGGCGGAGGCGGGCGGCGGAAGGTCTGAGGCTTCCAGCGAAGGGAGAGGTAGAAACAAACAACCAGTGTATGTGTGTGTGTTCTGTTCAGGTGTTGTCACGTAAATAACAGTGCCCAAGCAATAAACAGGACAGACAATAGGATTTTATTTATTTTTACACTACACTTTCACTGAAAGCTGACCGAACCCGGCCCAACCCGTCGGGTAGGCCTACCGTCGGGACCCGTCGGGCTCGGATCGGGTAGCCACACTCTAGTGTGTCCCCTATCTATAGGGGCCTATCTGAATTTTTGTCTTTGAGAGATATTATTTTGTAATACAACTGAATTTTCTATCCATACATATAAACTTTAAATTGGTCACCCTAGTATAAAAGGTGGTTGCCTCTGTTGCCTCACAGCAAGAGGGTTCCTGGTTCAATCCCAGGGGGGATCCCTTTCGTGTGGAGTTTGCATGTTCTCCCCGTGTCAGCAAGGATTCTCTCCGGGTACTCCAGCTTCCTCCCACAGTCCAAAGACATGCAGGTTGGGGTTAGGTTAATTGGTGACTCTAAATTGGCCATGAATGGTTGTCTGTCTCTATGTGTTAGCCCTGCGATAGTCTGGCGACTTGTCCAGGGTGTACCCTGCCCCCGCACGACCCCCAAGAGGATAAGCAGTTACGAAAATGGATGGATGGACAGTATTAGGTTCAGTGGTAAGTTTAAAGGTTTGTACAATCAAGACTGTTTACTTTGGAGCAGAAGAGCTTGACTCAAAAAGAAATTAAAAGATTGATTTATTGAATTAGATTAAAGGTCTGTAGCAATTCAGAGCTCACAAAGTCAAATTTAAGATTATTTAATGACTTTAAAGGCCTAATATCCATAATATTGAATTTAAGACATTTTTAGACTTTTGAAGGACCTGCAGATACCCTGGAAAGCTATAATAACTGATACATGCCAATAGCCATGTAGATTTTTGCTCAACAACTATATAGTGGAAAATTATCCCTGGGTGTTAATTTTCATTTAGTTTGTACTAAACTGGTTTTCGAGCTGCAGTTCCTGCAGAGTGGATGAATCCTGTTGATATTTCTCAGATATGTTCACTTCTGTATTGGTCATAAATCAACATGATTACATTTATGTAGCAAGAAAAAACATGTCTTACACTGTAACATGTTACGTCTAAGGCCACTCTCCCCTACTTGCGTCCTCTACAGTTAGTTACGTCATGTTAGGTGATGTACTTGCGTCATTTTACAACGTACTTACATCCCAAACATAATGAATTTATGAATTCATTTATAATGAAGTTATTTTAACTTGAAAATTTTTTTTTTTCTAAACTTAACCACGTAGTTTTTGGTGCCTAAACCGAACTATACCTTCACCACATAATTAAACACATTACATACAGTACCACTATTCATCATGGTCGTGGTCATTTTATGTATTTCTGTGAGACCACGTCCGGGTCTGGACGTATCTGGACTGACGCACACTGCAGTCCGCCTATTAGTGACCTTGGGGAGCATGGAGAGGGATGCCAGATTAACAAGGCAGAGACACATTTTTGTCATTTTGCAAACAAGGGAGATGGCATCTCCCCTTTACCCCCCATCAAATTGCCTACTGGGTCAGGCTGAATGTAAAATATGACTGCATACAGTGTCAAAGACAACATGTCAGAATCTGAATCTAGGTCCAATGTTTTCACTCCAATACTGCATTGTGAAACACCCAAACAAGGCTGAGCTATGTACCAGTGTCAAGTTTGTCTGATTTGCCACATGCACACTTTTACTGTCAGTGACAGTCAGCCTGTGGTTAATGACTGATTCTCTCTCTGATTTTATACACATAACACAACTTTTACTGTCACCCCTATGTTCTGTATCACTGAAGGGCAGAACCTCTGAGCTGATTCCCACCCCGACAGACAAATTCTTTCATTAAGTAAACCTGTAGTGCAGCATGAAAGGATTCTGAAATTGACCAAAATATTTTGTCCTTTCTCTTTTCAGCTCAACTCAGAAAGTCTTTATTGATGTGACTTTCAAAAACTATCCCAAAAAGAAAAAAACAACAAAAAAAGAAATGGTACTCAATCTCTCTCCAACAGATAGAAGAAAGTAGCCAATATAAATGTTGTTAGGTCTCAAAACACTGATTTAAGATTGGGTATGACATCAGCTTTGGAATAAAAAAACAAAACAAAAAAACAATATACACATTTTCTTTGAAGTAATAAAACCTGAACTGGCATTGTTCTTCTAAATTTACTCGATAAATAATAAATTCATCATTAAGAAAAATCTGGGATTGTAGCAGCAAAATTCTCTTCTGTGAAGCCAGTTAACACAAAATTAAGGTTATGGTTTTAAATGGAGAAAAGACAAAATAGAAATGACTCCACTGAGCAGAGACGATTTTTCTTTGCTATTATTATTACCATCATTATTTAAATTAGAAATAAAAGCACAGCTCAGTTAGTTGTTTTTGTGTGATTTGCAAATAAAATATGAGTTATAACTTAAAGCTATATGAAATAATTGACATAGCTACCATGATGTCACCCATTGCTTTGTGGACGCCCATTTCAAAGGCTGGAGTTCGGCATTTTGGCCATCGCCATCATGTTTTTTTTAGAACAAGAAGTAAGCATATTTCGACAAGAGGGTGGAGCTATGGAGGAGTGAAGGGTGGATCTGCTCATAGGCTGTGGAGATGCCTCAGACACTGTCACTCGAATCTTGAATGTGCGTAACATTAAGCATCAATAAAATGTAAACAGATGAGTTATGTAAAAATTCACTCCCTGTACAGTTGTCAAAAAGAGGGAAATTAGCTACAGAGACCGAAAAAGGTTTTGTACTTGGCTGAAAACATGTTTATTTCTGCTGTAAAGCTGGGCACTTTAACATGGAGGTCTATATTTAAGCTGCAAAATCTTCTCAGCTCTCCCTTTGCCTTGTCAATACCGCTGTTGCCCAGCGTCAGTACTACTGCTTGCTCTTTCAGCCCCAGCTCCACCCCAGCATCTGACTGGAGGTTTCGGCAAGGGGGGGATATTTAATCATCATCCCCAATATCTCGTGTAAACATATCTGCGGGGAGTGATGAGGCCAGAGTCTAGATGCCAAACTCTTTCTATGTTCTGCTGTTGAAATAAACATTTAAAATGTAAGTTGTGTGACTGAACTGCAGTTTTTGGCATTTTCGTGTTGTTGTAATTTTTCAGCTGCAGAGGTTGCTACTTGGTTAAAATTGGGCAAGGTTTAATTTTTAGATTTTTTAAGGTTTGAATTTTTTTTCATTTGACATCTACATTACAAACATTTGTTTTAGCAGTTAAGTTACTATATCTAAAAATCCTGGAAGTCCAAAACTTGAACCTGAACTTGACCTTCAGACAAACCAATTTTGCAGACACTAAAATTTGATTTTGACACTGGGAACTAATTTTATCTTCACAATACATTATATCCTACAGTATGTTTAAAATCCTACAAAGATATCAATACCACTGGGGATGATGGACCTAGACTGGTTGGCCATCTTGTCTTGGCCCCTAAGTTAAAGCAAAGATACTCTATAACAACTGATGCATTACAAGTTGTGCCAATGGTAGCAAATGGTATACACTTCCAGTCTCCTAAGGGGCTGTACACATGCCACCTCTTTAACTGCCTGGAAAACGCATGGTCAGGCCCTGTGCCAGCTTTAAAGAGTGAGGCGGCAGGTTGCGTCTGAGGTTGCTAAGCGACCTCACCATTATCATAGCCTATTTACCTGAAATCCTTTGTCTGTTGGCTGTGATTGGTTGTCCCTCATCACATGACATGCAACGCGTGCTGCTGTGTTCCAAAAGCTAAACTCACTTTAGCTCAGGGTGCAGCCATTGCACCCTGAAAAATAGGCGCTCTGAAATGCGTGCACGCCGTGATGGCGTCGTTTGACGTTCAAGCCTGCCTGCCCTGAGTCTACATTGAAAACAATGAATCTGAGGGCGTAAAAAACCCAGTGTGTGTCCGTCCCCAAGGTGGGTGTGGTTGTCTGTCCTCTGCATCTCCCCACCTTGTTTGGAACTGAAGTAAATGTTGTGTATACAGTAACACTATATACAGTACAGATTTAATGTCCCGTATTTCGCCGCTTGTTTTTATCTGCTAGCATAATGTCTGATAACAACAGAGTGTAAGATCACGTCAGTCATTGCTAGGTCTCTTGAGAGTATGTTGTCAAAACAGAGACATGTCTCAAATAAAGTAAATTTGGACTTACTGATGTAAATTTGAATTAAAGTTTGAATTAGGAGGGTTGACCAATATTTACATCAGTGACTGTGGGGCAAAGGAAACAGTTGTAATCTGTACTCAACTTCACTTTTCCCATTGGAATGAATAGACTCAGGGCTTCTGCTAGTCTCCAAAAGGGGCGGGACTATGGGGAAAACCATGTGACACAGATACCAGAAATCTGCAGTTAAAGCAAGTGGACCTGGAAACAGCAGAGTGATTCTTCATGTAGACATTACCTCCATCTACAACCCACATAGTCTGTAATACAAGTAGCAGCTCACTCAGATCCCAGTTAAAAACAAACTGTTTCTTTTAATCTTTCCTCCCACTCTTCGTCTCTTCTTCTCTTATTTTCCTGATTCTACATCATGAACATGTGTTTCCTCTCCCACGTTGCTCTTTTCCACAAAAACCTTGTTTCTCCTCCCACTCCTCCTGAGACGACGTCTTCCTTTTGGGTTTACGCGTCTTCTGTCTGTCTGTTTTTACTCTTGTCATTTCAATGCTTTTATCAACCCCAGTCATGTCTGCACTTGTCGACTTAATTTCATTTTTGTTGTTTTTTTCAGCTTGAAGAAGTTGTGATTTCCATAATCCTCTTTGTTGTTGTCTTTATCTCGACTGAATAACCGAGTTATCTGCATCACTTCTCTCTGATTTTTTATTCCTCTCTAATTTATCACTTTTTAATCTCTTCATTTGTGTGGAAACAAACATTTTAAACAGGCTTTTATGCCGAGTGACGTGTGATGAATGCAGAGAGGAGCTAATCAAGTCAGATGGAAATCTTGTATCTCCCAAATGTCTGGTTTCCCCACTAACTGAAAAACAACATCCAAGAGCAACTTTTAGATGAATTAATGTGCGAGAAATGTAGAAAGTAATTTAGTGACAGCGACATGTGGAGTTCATTACTGATAAATATGGAACGCAACACTTGTTTTGACACTGATGAGGGTGAAAACACATATTAAAAAAGGATGAGCAACATCTGCTGATGGGGAGAGGTAAAGTTATACTGTGAGGAGAACCAGTGGAGAATTAGGCAGGTGTCTTAAACCCCTTTCCCGCCAAATGATCTGTGATTCTTGAGCTGGAATTGTTCAGGATTCTTAGAACCTTGATGCTATCAAGTGAACCAGCCTGCGTTTCCACCAGTTTTAAGTGGAATCATTATAATCAAGGATGTGTCGTCAACAGAAGGCGTTGCACAGTGCACAACAGAAGTAAACAGTAGTAGCAAAGTCACTGATTGCACTGATTACCTAATAATGAATAATAAATAATAATAATGAATAAACAAAGTTTTATTTACATGTGCAAAGATCAGCTCTCTGAGACACCTGTATTTGCATTGAAATAAGTCCAAATTACATTTACAGTGTAAACCAAAAAAATAGTGTTTATGTTTATTTATTTGCTCCATTCTTATTATGTGTGCCGTTTGTAGAAATTTGAAAGCTATGATTTTTCAAACATATTCTTAACTGTTTGAAGCATGTGTTTTGGATTATACTGCTGGGATTAGAGGCCGTATGACTCGTGTGGGAATTTCTGTCATAACCGATGTGCCTGCGAAACTCCCATGAAATACAGTCATCATCTTTATCAGTTTCTTATGAAAGTGCCGGCATATGACTCGTTCAGCCATTCATACATCTTTTAATTGAATATTTTACAAATCATGCTACGCACCTGGCAGGCCAGATAGTTTCTATCAGGTTTCTATCCATCATTAAAGAAAAACAAGAAAAAGCAATATCAAAAAGAAATATCTCTGTGTGAATCAATGCAAAACAGTGGCATAAGATATTTTCTGAGTGTGAATATGCATCAAAATTTAGTAGGCGGCATGGGATGGTAATCGTGAGGCTCATTGGAAATATGTACATCTCAGAACTGGAATCAGTTACTTGATATGCCTGAAATTAGTTTGACGAGGTCAATATTTATCTGTGATGCTTTTTAGTGACGCTTTTCTTAATAATGAAAAGCTCAGTATTGGGTTTGTTTAGAGAATTTGTGTTTGTTTAGGACAAAAGACAGTCAGCTGATGATATATGGGTGAAGCAAAAACTGTATACTTTGATAATGATTAAAACTAAATAAGGTACAGAGAATTGTGTTGTATATAATTTGTCTAAAAATCGATTTTACCTTCGACTGTTGAAACTGGATGGAAAGAAAAGCGGATCTGTCCAATGTGCTGTTTAAATGACATAAAAGATGAGTTTTGTTTTCTACTGTTTTTTAAATTGTGAACTATGTGATGATTTTTGTAAGAAGATTAAGAATAGATTTAGATTTTTTACATATGTAAAATTTACAAAGACTGAGAGATCTGTTCACATTTGAAATGTGAAAATTAGCCAGTTATCTGGAAACATCCAGAAACAAATTGAGTGAATATGTAAATGTTTGGTAATTTCTTGTGTGAACAGTTCGTTTGGAATGATGTTTTTTTTTTTTATTTGTTTTAGTTTCTTTTGTGTTTAATTTATTTTCCTTTTCAGCATGTTTGGTTTTGTACATGCAAGACTGGAAGATGATTACAAAATGATAGTGTCTTGTGATCTCATATGGAATGGGCCAAAAAAAAAGAATTAAAAAATAAATGACTGAATGAATGACTGAATGTATGAATTGCTAACTGCGATATACACTAACACTAAATTGAGCACATTTTTGCTACCTCTTTCAATACAAAAATAACTTGAAAAGGTAAATGATGCTGTTGCAGTTAAGTTACATTACTTAAATCTTATCTTACTATATAATGACGAAAACTCTGTCTGTGTCTGTTCCACGTTTTTCTCCTCACTGACTCGGTCAATCCATGTGAAATTTGGCACAGTGGTAGAGGGTCATGGGAGGATGCGAATGAAGCAATATTACATCAATTGGCCAAAGGGGGGCGCTAAAGCAACCGATTGAAATTGCAAACTTTGAATGGGCATATCTCATGCCCCATATGTCGTAGAGACGTGAAACTTTGCACAGAGATGCCTCTCTTCATGAGGAACAAATTTGCCTCAAGAACCCATAACTTCCGGTTATATAGATTTTCCGCCATTTTGAATTTTTTGAAAAACAAAATCAATCTCTTCCTAGGAAGTTTGACCGATCTGCATGAAACTCGGTGAACATAATCTAGGGACCA
>NC_065527.1:30167373-30190361 GCF_006386435.1 Epinephelus moara | reverse complement strand
TTTTTTCTAATTTTTGGTATGACTAAGTCATGGTATGGTGTGCTGTACATAATCATGGAAACTTTCAGTGTGTCATTCTGTCAGTCAGTCATTCTGTCTGTCCCATGTTTTTCTACTCACTGATGTGGTCAATCTATGTGAAACTGCACATAGGCATTGAGGATTGGCATAGGTAGAAGGTGACAAAGCTACCGATGGATATGGACTAGTTATTACATATTCTCTCGTTTTTATGCCTCCGTGCTGGCATTAGCAGTGGCTGCAGGCATATATTTTTGTGGTGTCTGTCCACATGTACATGTGAATTTATATGTATTCCTGTGAAAGTGATATCTCAAGAGTGCTTTGAGGGAATTTCATCAAAGTTGGCACAAATGTGCACTTGGAATCAAGGATGAGCTGATTGGATTTTGGTGGTCAAAGGTCACTGTGACTTCAGAAAACATGCTTTTGGACATACGAATTCTTCCACTAATTGTGATGAAATGTCACAGACATGTCTCATAGAATAATAAGAAAGAAGTGATGACATTTTATATCCAAAATGTCAAAGGTCAACTTCACTGTGACATTGTAATGTTTTGCAAAAACACTTTTTTGGCCATTATTTATTACAGCTGGCTTAAAATAATCAATTTATCCAGTTCAAATCTATCTTAATTTGAATGACCTGATATTGATTAATAAAATCTGAGATCGATCGTTTAATATTCACTTCTTCCCACAGATGTGTGAAGCTTTAACCCTGTTAATCTCACTGGTAGTAAATGTACAGTATTAGCTATCAGATAATCTCTTTCATATTTTAGCAAAAACTTCAGTTGTGACTGAAATATCTCCAATCAAATCAACATCAATTTCAAATCGAACTGAAACAGAAATCGAATCGAATTGGGACCTTGTTAATCGAAATTGAATCAATTCTGGAAATCAGTGGTGATACCTAGTAGTGATGGCCAAATGAAGCCTCATGAACCTTTTTTTTTATTTTATGAGCCCACTAGATGGCGCTCTTGGTTTGTAGAGAGAGGCTCAAAGAATGACAATTCAGTGTGCTTTCAACCTTTTGCTGAACAAAAAGTGCCATCTAGTGGGCTCATAAAATGAAGAAAATGCTTCATGAGACTTCATTTGGCCATCCCTAATACCTAGCCCTATTATTCATCGTCATTATTCATCTCAGGAACAGAAGGCAATACATTTGGTCAGATACTGAATTATTGACACTAATCTCGGGTGTCCACCTTGAAAACGTGCTAACTGTATCTCTTCTGTGCTGCTGGATGGAAGATGTGTATGAAGCATTCACTACCTTCTTTGCAGCAACATCCATAGTTGAAGCTTTGTCAGCTCCCATATCTACATATGAGTTTGGACAGACATGGATGCAAACTGTAACTGTAAACCAACTCCCTTTTTTAAGAGTACTGCTCACAGTGCCAACCTTCTCTCTGAATTTCTTCCATCATGTGTTATGAAACATTAAAAATCACACATCCACTTTTGAAATCATTATTTCCATTAATCCTAAAACAATAAGAATTTCAACCTACACATGTCCTTTTTTTTTGCAGAAGGGTTTCATAATTTAAGTGTGTGTGACTAAAAGGACATGATTTTTAAGTTTTAAGAAGTTAAAACATCTCCAAAATTGGAATTACAAAGTTTTCACAGAGGAATAATGTTAATCAGATTTAAACTAAACAAACGGAAACTGTTTTCTTGTCGTTGCAGATCTTGTCAGATCCTCCTCAGTGGGACATATATCATTTCCCAGAATGCCACAGGTGTGAGCTCTCCAGGTGACCTCGCTGACTGACCCCCAACATCCCATCGGACGCCTGCCGACTCTCGACCAATCAGCAACCAATCACCTTCCTGAGAGGTGCCATGGCAACCACACCTGCGTAAAGCCTCAGCGGTCCCCAGCTGCGGCACTGAGGACACTGAGGAGAGAAAAAGAAGAGAAGAAAAGGATTCTGGGTGTTTTTAATGGACTTGGTTTTGGAGTCACAGAGGAACGTGGGAGTTTGTTTGACTTTAAAAAACAAGGATTTTTCTTCTCCTGGATCCTGTTTGGTTGATTGGATGCAAAGAATACAATAACTAGCAGAACCCTGAAGCCTTGACACACTGGATGTAATGTAACCTGTGAAAACTGAACAAAAAAAATATGTTTTACAATTTTTTACAAGGTTTTGCAAAATGTTGTCTCACAGGAGGTGACATGCGGCTCATTGTGCCATGTAGCTGGGACGACCTGCAGAAGCCTCTCAGAAACTTTTCCTCTGAACGCGGCCATTTTTAACAAGCTGAGAGCTGCTGGATGTATGAACACACACACTCATCAAACCGAAACAAAACACACACTTGATAAGCTGAGCGAGGAGTTATAAAGTGCTACCAGGTTATTATCAGCCCCGGCGCTTCCTATTTTCGTCTTTAATCTTTGTATTCTGAGTAATCATCTTTTTAATTAATGGCGACGGCGGCGTGAAATCTCCCCCCTTGCCACCCCCTCCTCCCACACTCTCCATCCCGTCACCACAACCGCCGCCAGAGACACCTGAAACCAATTAGCAACAGCAGATCTAGATGGGGATTAGACACAGGGAGAGCAGGAGAGATTAGATACACAAAGAGGGTAAAAGGAGAAGAGTGAGAAAAAGAGGCGAGGGATCGAGAAGGTGCCAAAAGCAGAGACGGAGGAGTTAAAAAGGATCCCGTCAGTCATTCTGGGTAATCAATTGGAGGGCGGAGCAGAGGGTGGGGCAGGGGGAGGATATGGCGAGATCAGGGCGGCAGCAGACAGCAAAGATAACAACTAGTTGTGAGTCAGCAGGTAGAGTTGACTGTAGGAGCCCTGAGTCTTGACCATCCAGGACTCATTGTCATTCCTCACACTGTGCGGGTGAGCGAGGGAGGGAAGCACAGAGAGAGAGAGAGAGAGAGGAGAGACTTTTGGCTGGTCGCCACGATCAGGGCCAATTAAGAGAATTTGATTATATGCCTTGATCTTGGCAGTCAGGTGGAAAAGCAGACAGGGGGAGAAAGAGGAGACCGAGCAGGTGCCACCGATACACACCATTATCTCAGTCCGTCTGTAATTGAGTCTGTCTCTGCCCCCATCCTGTGTTTGCTTCGTCTCGTCCACAAACCAGATCTGTCTTCTTGGAGAGGCCTGTCGAAACAGGCGAGGCTTCTTGAGAGAGAAATAGGGGAGAGGAAGACGACAAGAAAAAGCCCTTTTTCTGCCTCAAATGTTAATTTTTCACGTTCTTGTTTAGCGACAAGAATCCCTTTCCCCTCCGTCCAGGCCGGACAGATTTACTCAATCTGAAGGACATTTTTTTCCCCCTTCAGTTTGCCCAAGTCTCATTCCTCTTTCCATATTTGTCTTCTTCTTCCCAATGTGGACATGTCCTATCTAGAAGTTTTCCTGCAGCCTCCACGATCTCCATATCAAGTGTGAGATAAAAAGGGACTGATAGACAAAGAAATAAAAAGGAGAAAGACAGCAAGGGACCAAATCTGGAGAGGACGCAGCAGAGACTTTATTTCCTCAGTCCCAGACGCCCCGAGGCTCCCGCCAACAGTCCCTAAAGCTTCAGTTTCCCTTTTTAAAATTCGTCTTTTCCCCAGAGTTGTTTGCTCTCCTCCTTGTGGATCGTATACTGTGCACCGCCATCCGTCAGTCCCTCCATCCATCTATCCTGGACCCTGCTGAGACTAAACTGGCTTCCGTTATCAGAGGGAATCTTTTGATATCAGCTCCTGGTGTCGTCATCTTCATTCTGTGAGTACCTCGGTCTTTCTCTTCTCTGTCTCTTCAGCAGTCTTTCTCAGTCTCTTCCAGCAGCTCAGCGGCCTCTGGGCCTCCTCTCTCTTTCCTCCTCCCTTTTTTCTCCCCGAAGTCTCCCCCATTCTGTCTACAAAAGATTGATGCAGCTGACGGACAAACACTTATGATATGATTATGATGATAACTTTTGCAGTTGTCCTGACTGACTGGCCGTGAATCTCTGGCGTCTTTGGACTTTCTTTAGTTCCTTTGCTCTGCCTCAATGGCCGGTGTTAAACACACATCTTGTCTTTTTTAAGTGCCAAAGTCCAAATACAGTAGTTGCAACTGTGGATTGTATCTCTGTATGAGTGTGAAGACCCACTGAATGCAGTGTGGCATGAGGCTACATTTCATCATATCTATTTAGTATGTAAACTGACATTTAAAGCAGGAGTCTGATGATGATTTTCATGCAAAGGACATCTGAAAGACAGACATAGAAGGGACCCACTATTAGATATATTGTTAAAAATTTACTTGCAGATGAAAGTGGGTCTACAATAATGTGTAAGGTGGCCTTAAACACCATGCACAAACATGCTTTTATGGTGCATACACTATTAAGCTAACAAAATAATAATTATTGGCAGATTCAAAATACATCCTGTTTGTTTTTGAGATCAACGCTATCTCAGAGTCTCTTGCTCGAAAAGTTACAAGACGATCTGTTGTGGCTCACAAGAACATCTGTATACTTATGGACAAGTGCCAGACGGTGATTTAGCGTTAGCTAGCTAACATGATTGCACAAGGATACATGGGTAACAGTTATCCTGTCATCAGAAGAAAATGTTGGCATTGTGCATATTTGCATAACATGGATATGTTACGTTTGCCATTTTCATACCTATCATAAAGTTTCTAAAGTGACGTAGTATATGAGCTGACTTTGTCTTTGGGAGGATTGTGGATGGTGTGGCACCTAGGCAAGCTGCAGACCACTGTTTTAGACCAACAAACAATTAAACTGGTTCTCTGTGTTTCCAGCAAGGACTTTGCCACAAAAAACAGCTGTTCATTACCAAGACATCCCTTTGTTTCTGGTCAGGATAGTACCATGGAAAGCGTATTCTTGTTCCCAACTTGACACAAATCACTGCTTGGTCGGTGGACTTTCACATCTATATATTACCTGCTAGGTATCCTGGATGCATCTGTTGTTGAGGTTCTGGAATGTCCTGTCAATCTATGCCTGTACATTGTGTCAAAATACACTTCCGTTTCACAGGAAATACAGTTCAGTTCAGAAGAACAGTTTCTGCTTGTTAGATGCTTACAGTCTTTTTCAAAATGAACTTACAACACTGGCAAAACACCTTTATTTCATTGTGCAACAAAAGCACATGTTTAAAAAAAACATCATGGTTTGGCTAAATATTCATATGGGAGGCAAACACCAGGCTCCTGGGTGAAAGTCTGGTGTTGTTGTATCCATCCACCTCCTCTCCCACCCGCCCTATAGGGACTTTCCAGGTCCTTAAATTATGTTGTTGTTCGGTGGCGCCATGAACTGATGCCAACAGCATAACATACTGCTAAAAAAGGAGGCCTGTTTTTCGTTGGTGTCTGAAGCAAAAATCTAACTACATGTTACCCACAGTGTTGTTGAAACACAAAGTATAAACATATAGAGGCATCGGGTGGCTTATTGGGTAGAGCAGGCATCCCATATAAAAGGCAATGTCCTTGTAGCAGCGGCCGCAGACTCAGTTCCAGCCTGCAGCCCTTTGCTGCATGTCATCCTCTCCCTCTCCTCCCCTCACACGCAGAATGTCCTAAGAAAGCCAAAAAAAAAAAAAAAAAGTTTAAGAGTATCTGCTTCATAATAACATACAAATGTATGTGCGGTTTGCAGAAATTAACAATGCCAACATCGATTCTGGTGGATCCCTCACAGGATAATTCCAGTTCAATTCAACCTGGCATATTTCTATGGGTCGTGCTAAATTTTGCGCTCACCAACTGCTTTGTAAAGTTTCAGGGAAACAGAGACTTTCAGGACCAGCTGTGCGAGCCTCTTACAGCCTTCCAAACAAACATGCTTTATATAAGAATCATTTCCAGCTCCAGTCTCTAAGCCCGACTGAAGGTAAACACAGAAAGTAGCTTCCTAGAATGGCCACAGTGGCTAAACACATAGGGACTTATTGTACATGTCAGCATGATTAATTTACACTATGTTTGACTATTCTGAATCTATGTAAGCTCTAACAACATGAAGCTTTGGGCCCTAGGCCTTTTTTGGGGTATTTTTACTGCCTTTACTTTAAAGCTCATATCACAGTCATTATAAAGGCTACATACACATGCTATATCTTTTTTGAAGTGGCTGGTCTTGTCATACAAAGTTTGATGGAGTGTCAACTGGACAATATGGAGATATTTGCATCTTGAAAGCCGGACTACAAATGTGGATAGACAGGGAGAAACACACGCAAGCCTAAGACGTGGTAAGATACGATATTCCTCACTATATGAAGTGACTGATAACAAGATCTGTATAATGGATTGTAAAGAAATTCGTCAAGTTTTTATTTTGTAGACAATTAATCTGTATTTATAGTGTGATGGGATGACAGCAAAATGATGTGTGTGGTATCATTGGAAAGCTCTGCTCCTGCGCTTTCATGTGATATGCGTGGCATTTCGGTGCAAGCCTGCATTCGGGAGTAATCCATCCAAGAGTAATGTGTGTGCAGAGCTGTATGAAAGCTCTGTTATACATAATTTTAGTGTAACTTTATCATTTTTTTTCGCTGTGAAAACATTGGACTACCGACAAGTGCTTGTTGGAAAGCTGCGGTTCCACTGTTTGTAGGCTTGTATAATTTACACATTTAATCTCTCTGCATTTTTTTGCCAGGCCATCCCCCTCGCCTTGTTAAGTATTGCCACATTTAGTGATTACCGCTTTATCTTTTTCAATGAGCTCCATCAGCATGGTTTGTTCCACCGTAGAGAGGAACCTGGCCCTTTTTTTTCCTTTTCTTTTGCGACATAATATCCTCTTTTCGACAGTCGTCTGTTCTGGGCTGCTTGTATTCTCCATGTGCGGTCTCTGTGCGCTCAGTGGGAACTTATTACACCCTGGCTAGAGTTAACGCTGATTAGACGAGACTGAACTGTGTTAGGGCAGGGGTAGGAAACCTGTGGCTCCAGAGCCACATGCAGCTTTTTGCCCCTCTCCAGTGGCTCCATGTGGCTTTGGCAGACAATTAATAACAATTTTTTTTTTTTTAAGTTGAATTTCAATATTTCATTGTCATAGGCCTTGAATGATTCTCACATTCTCAGCTGTAAAAACGTGTAGCCTATACACAGAATAAAAAATGCTTTTCCATTTCACCAACTAAATGTGCGTCATACGGCCTATCGCCTTTTCCTTTAATTTTTAACCTCACTAGTGGTGGCTTGTCTTGGATCTCCCTAGCTAAGCTAGCCATGGATTCCAGATCAAAAAAAGTAATTTGATTTTACCACCAACTCTTCAAAGTTAAAGTACCAAACAATCATAAAAACCATAAAAACCTCAATTAATAGCCCGGGCTATTATTTGCTTTAATCACTGAAATCCCAGACCTATATTAAGGACAGGCTTTTGATTCCTTTCACACAATGCTGTTGCTCACTGTTGTGTTTCAGATTTGGAAATACAATCAAATTTTTTAAATAAACCAGTATGGATATTACCTGTATTAAAATTAGGCCTCAGATAACATATCAACTATGAATCATTCATTTGATCTAACTCTGACAGTCAATGCATTAGAGAGAGAGTGAGTCATGTCACTCGAGGATTAGCTACAGCACCGGGCATACCAACACAACACCACCTTATCCTGTTAAAACAATACTCACAACTTGGATTAATTTTTATGAAAAAGCCTTTTGATTATTTTGATCTGAGGACCTTTATGGACTAAAGGAATAGGAATAACTTACTTGGTAATCAAGGAATGGACACATAATTTGAAGTGGCCAACAACCCGGTTTTATACATCCAAAGAAGTATCAAAAAAATGAAATGCCTAGCAATCAGACCAGGTGTCTAATTGAGGCAGGCATTTGTCAAAATGTGTAGCCACACTGGGCTAGTAAAAGGGACTGGGCATTTAATTGGGACTAGGCTTTTGACTGAAGATTTAGGGTAGCCCACTGTAGAGTAGTAGTATAGTTTTATTCTATATGTATAGATACACTTCTGCTGGCTATACTCCCTGTTTTGCCTGTGGTCTTCTTCTTCTTCTGTCTACCTTTAATGTTTTTGCTGTTAACGTGATGCTAAGCTAAGCTGTAATTGTTTGAATGCTTAAATCTGCCACAGAGGTGTAGAGTTTGTGGAGGCAGCTGGCTGCTATGCAAATTGTGAAGCTGGAGGTGCTGTTGAGGCCATGTTGGTTAGCATGGGCTTACACAGGGACTTTGTTCATTGCTATTTTGTGATGTTTTTCTTTCTAAAAGCTTGTGTTCATCCCTTTGTAATATCGCTGTGCATTACATCCCCACCTGGGATTGTCCATAGAGAATTAACATCCATAAATCCATTGAGAAATCACTGGCGCTTCAGAACTTGCCTGAAAAAATTCACACTTAACTTTTCATCAGCTACAAAGTAATCCAGTGATAGTTGTCTGTACATTAATGGGTCCACTGCACTCAGGAGTTGCTAATAGCTAATTCACCATGCTTTTAATGGAGAGAATTTGCCAAAAATGTACAAATATAGGTTAAAAAATGAGGCTGCGGCTGACATTACTACAGCACATTTAATGAGATTTCCCAGGATCCTACTCTCCTGATGGCCTTAACTTCTTTTGGTGCTGTCGTCATATTGTTTCCTAAATAGGCCTATGTGGTTGTGTTAGTGTGCTGAACTCACTCCACCTCTCCTCGAGACATAAATCCAGTTCGAATGGAGCTTAAGGTGTTTCATCTAGCTCAATACAGTATTTGATCTCACCTTTGCCAACCTATCCCTTCTCTGCTCCTTTATCCTGATCTCTTCTCCTATTCTACTCTTCTAGCTTTTCTCAGCGCCTTCTCCTGCTCCATCATCCCCCGCTTTTTCCTCCCAACACTCTCTCCCTCCTCCTCCTCTCCCTCTCCACCACTTTCTCTTTGTCCTCCCTTCCGAATCTCTCAGCTGAATCTCTCCTGCATCCTAAATCTCCCTCCTTCTCCTCCTCCTCTTCCTTCCCTCAGCGCGTGTCAGAATGCGTCATCGTGGGCGTTCGGTCAGGCACCGCGCTCCTCGCATTCAATCTTTCATATTTTTATGTCTGATAATAGTACGAGCCTCGGAAGTAATGCTCCTGCGTAGGACGAGAGAATCAATAAGGCTTTATTCAGCTGGTGCATCCCTGAGTCTGTGGTTATGTGTGTGTGTGCATATAAGCAAATATTCCAGCGTGTGTGTATATGTGTGTGTGTTTGAGGCTTGGTGATGGACTGCGAGTGTGTGTGTGTGTGTGTGTGTGATTTGAATTTTGATTTAAAATAATCGGGGCGAGCTGGGTGTTGAGATGAGCTCCTGCAGGACTTGATTGGTTGATTATGAAGGATTGTGTGTTTCTGTGCGCAGCTTGTTTATAAAACCACAGAGCTCTTGATGCAATATGTCAGCTTTAATGGATTCTAGTGGACAATTAGCCTTTTTTTTCTTTAGTTAGGAGCTGTGATAGTAACCTTGGCACCAGTGTAACTGTATTTTATTTTGAAGAGTGTGATTTTGTTAGTAAATACAAGACATATGGGAAAAGACTAACAACATTTCATGGGATCTGGGGAAACGTGCCCAAAACAATACTTCTGCAGAGCTGTTTGGTGCAGACACACAGTAGTGAGATCACCATATGCAGTAGTGTTGTTTGCACTGAAATGTTTCAGCACAATGCTGAAATACCAGCCAGACTGAATATGAATCGGTGTGTATTTTCACAATGTGATTATAGTCAAGACCTGAGCACATGATTGCCAGCACTTCTGATACATCTGGACGTATTATTGCTGCTGTCTACCTGAAATGCATTTTTTGTGTCCTCTGATCCACATGTACTTTGTTGCGTTTTTCCTTTTAGTCACTATGGTAATAGAGAAGGAATGCCATTAAACATCCTATCTGGAATTTATTTATTTTTATTTAGCCTTTACTTAAAGGAACAGTGTGTAAGATTTAGAGGGATTTCGTGGCGTCTAGCCATGAGGATTGCATATTGCAACCAGCTAAAACTTCTCCTGGTTAGAATTTCTTCAGTGTTCATAGTTTAGGAGGTTTTTACCAGGAGTCAACTTACCTGCTTCTTCTTCAAAACAAACAGACTAGGTGACTTAAATCAGTAAAATACAAAGATTAAGCAGTTTCATGTTACAAATCAGTGTTTCTCTGATGCTTTCAGCATGTCAGAGATGAGCTGCTAGCCTAACACCTGCTAATGTGTGCTCACCTTAAAGCTTTTATTTCATTTTATCCCAGGCTGTTTTCGATTGCAAGACTATGACTACGGTCATTCTTCAACCACTCCCACTGTGCGATGCAGAACCACCGTTTTAGAGCCACAACCAAAGATACTGCCACATTTGGTTATCTTTCGTCTGGGACAGCACTGAATCGCACAGTGTATACCGGGCTTTAGATCTAAATGTTCAGGAGGTTTTTACAGGGAGCTGAATTACCCACTGAGATCTTCTCCTCTTCAAAACAAATGGATTTGCTGATTTAAACCAGTGAAAAGACTAAATACAGCAGTACCATGTACAAATCAGTGTTTCTCCAATGCTTTCCCATGTTGGAGACAGGCTGCTTTATGCTCACTTTTTTTCTGTGATAACTTAAGCTCCAGGTGTTCAGTAGATTTTTACCGGGAGTTGAATTATCTGCAGAGGTGTCTCACTCTTCAAAAAAACCGGACCAGTTGATTTAAACTGTAAAAACACTGAATACAGCAGTTAAGTCTTTAAACAAAATCTGTGTTTTCCTGACACAGTCATCATAAAGGGGCTTCTCACTACTGTGGCTGATGCAAAAATATGAATGTCCCTATCCAAAGCCAATGTTTGGTTAGTCCATTCTGGGCTATTGTAGAAATATGGTGAGGCATACGCTACGCTAAGGCATAGGTAGGCAATCTGCAGCAAAGTAAAAGTTTCAGAAGAAAATGCAGAATTTAATAGTGTGTGGACAGATTCATTTGCTTTTACGGCCAAAGTACCAAATAATGATGAATAATAAATAGCTCACTTCAGAGGAGCCATGTTGTGTTGAAAACATGTTTTTAAATGCTCATTTATATCTATTTTTAATGTTGATAGGCTAATTTAGACTTAATGCGCAGTGTTACCATCATGCTCAAACAGGTTTTTTATAATCATTTTCAGGTCAAATATGGCTCTGTTGATAGTTAACCCATTTGTGCCCAAATTTTTCTCAGTGTTTTTATGCATATAATCATGTTAACTGAGTCCCATATGAGCATGTTCTAAAATTATTTCCTCCATTTTGTGCTCACTGTTCTAGAAAATCTCATTTGAATGTTGGTGGGCACATACCTTGTATCTAACCCTCTAATGGTGAAAAGTGAATTAGAGCACAAAAAACAACATGTAATTCAGCTTTCTTTACTGAGGAAGACTTTTATTATTTAACACAAGTGTGAGAACAATTTAATTCATGAATTTTGTCTTCAAAAAACTTAAAATATTTTTTAAAAACTTCAACAAACTTCAACATCATGAATGATCAACCCACCAACAACTCATAACTGAAATTGTATCCGCTGTCACAAGCTAAGTTTCCAAGAGTTTTCCGCAGAACCGGAAACAAAACAAGTCTCGCATTCTTCTTCTTCTTCTATGTTTTCTGGCGGTTGGCAACCAGCTTGTAAATGCATTATCACCTTCCCGACTTGGAGTGTGGATATCACCATGGAGAGAGGTGCGCTACGTCAGACTTAATTCGAACATAACTTTCCATCCCCCGTTTTGCGAATCAACATTTTTTTTTCGAATCAACCAAAACCCGGCTAAAGCAAGCGTATTTTAGTTTGTGCGAATCAGGGGATTTTAATTCGAATTTTGGCATTTCCATCATAATTTTCCAATGCGATACTTCTAGATGCGCATCTACACAGGTGTTAGTGTTAAAGATGTTCTCCCTGTATTTGACATCATTCAGTCCTTCTAATCTACCACACAATGCAACACAGTCAGCGCTAACATTGGCAGCGCTAATAGGTAGCTAGTTAGTTAGCTGGGTAGTTAGCTAGCGCTAGCTACCAAACTCTAGTAATGTTGGTTACCAAATGTTAAAGCTAACACTATCAAAAACTGTATTGTTAACCAAATATTAGCCCTTTGTAATGTTGGTAATGTTAGCTAACATTATTATCTACTGACAAGGTATGTGCCCACCGGCAACAATAGTTGCCACTTGGACAAATGATTGCATGCAGAAAAAACTATACATCCAATGTAATATTCTTGTTGTTTGGATGATTTTAGAGACTTTCATGATTAAGTAGATATATATATGTCAACAAAAAAAATATTATTATAATATGAAAATCACCTTTTCTTGTGGGTGTTTGTCATCGCCATGCCCTCAGTAAACTGGGTCAGGATCTCAACGCCATGTGACAGGAAGTATGTGGAAACTTTTTTTAAGGTGTCTACTCACATATCATTGATATATAAAACATGTATAGTATTTAGAAATGTATTTATAAGTGGAAAATGACAAGCATACACGTTGGCAACTATTGTTGCCGGTGGGCTTGGTTGCTGACCCGTGTTCTAAGGTAACAAAAAAAAAAAACAATTATTCTTATTTTCAGGTGATTATACACTGAAGAAAACATATGTAAACATATTGTTTTCCATTTCTACCAGTATCAGTATATTCCCTGAAATCCTACACACTGGACCATTAACCAGAAAACAAAATCTCTTTTTCAATGGTAACCTGGCCAAGAGGGCATTTGCACTGAGTACACATCGATAACATACATAAAATAAAATACAAAACAATACATCAGAAATAATACACATTAAATGTGCAGCTATTTGCTACACAGTGTAGCAAGAAGAGTTTGTGGTTGGCACTTCCGTTAACTTCTGTTTAAAACTGGTTGGAGAGATAATGGAGTCTAGATTGAGCCTAGCCTGCAGGTCATTCAAAGACCAAGGACCTTAAAAAAAGGGCTGCTTTTTCCAGCCTCCGTTCCCACAGGTGGCACATTTAAACATAGACAATGGTTGGATCTGAGATTGTTGGCATTTGGTACAAAATCAAACTGGGAACTTTGAAGTTACATACACCCCCATTCTTTTTGTTTTTCATCTCTCTTTAAAGTGTACCTGACTAAACCTGTATTATATGTCAACATTTTGACCCAAACCAGAGTAAGACCAATGTCTCAATGAGTAACTCAATGCAACCTGCAGCAGCTACAGGAAATCAGATGAAATTGTTGTATTTTAGATAATATACTGTACGACATCATATACAACAATAGACTTTTACATATTTGTTCTATTCCCTTTAGAATACAGACTGAATTCAAACAAGCAAGCTTTAGAAAACATCTCAGACTGAAAATGTATCAGTATTTCTACATTGTGACTCGACACCACTTAACACCACTTATATCCACATCAGAGAGTCTCTTCACCTGCTCTCTTACATTTTTTTTGCTCATTAGAGGTGCTTTAAATACATGAAACGTTGTGTTGTGTTTTTACTGGTTTACGAAAACAAATAGCAGATGCTACAATACCAGAAGATATCAGAGCTATTAAAGCCCAACCCACCAGACACAGGGCGCTGGATCAGCTCAGTCACAACAATGGGCTTAGGGTGCGACAATGGATCGATTTATCTCATGTTCCCGTGTAGAGGGAAGGTCACAGGCTTTTTTTCCTTCTTTTTTTTGGCTTTTTCAATCACAAGACAGCCTACACCAAAGACTGTTTGCTTATTTTCTGAGCACCAGATTTCGGCATTGGGTCAAGTACCTGCAGGTACCTAGTGTGAGACCTGCAAAAGAGGTGAATCACTGGTAGTATTTTGTCTGATTTTATTTGCAGATTCAGTTCTGGGTGAAACAAATGACATGAAGGTCAGATCAGGTCAGCTTTGTCTTCTGCGCTAGCTGAAAAATGAAAGCTGCTTCAATGAGGTTGCTCATGGGCACATTAACTACGCAGCTGTGCTGCTCAGTATAATGAAAATAATCATAAAATATTAATTTGAATTGATTTTTCAGAATTACCTTTATTTTAAAACACTTTATAATAGTTTCACGTGTACGCAATGTCCCAAAATTATCACCTGAAATGTACTGACTAGTGAAATTATTTGAACCGCACATAGGTCTAGTCACAGTGGGTCAAGTTGGGCTGTGGTCTTATTGACCGGCCTGTTTTCATTATGAAGTCGTCACATACTGCTTTGTCAGTGATTTCAGCATCAGACAACTGATACCAAAGGTATGGTTTGTAAGGCAGCTGAATGTAACCTTTTAAGGTGTTAGGATACACCCCCGGTCAGTTGCACGGCACCTGTCACAGCAGTATGACCATTTCAACCTGACTGCTTCAGGTTCAAACACTGCCAATAATAATGTTATATAAGGTGCTGGAAAATCCCTATAGGGCAGGTGGGATGCTGGATGGGTCTAACAAACTTAAGACTTTCATCCATGAGCCCAGTTTTTGCTTCCCATATAACTGTAGAGCCAAAACATGATCTTGTTTTTCTAAACCTAACCATGTGCTATTGTTGACGTCCCGGCATTGGTTGCAGCTTCCAGGAACATCAACAGCAGACGCAGGAGGATACCTAGCATTTCATATGTACACTGAACAAAAATATAAACGCAACACTTTTGTTTTTGCTCCCAACTCAAAGATCTAAAACATTTTCTATACACACAAAAGACCATTTCCCTCAAATACTGTTCACAAATCTGTCTAAATCTGTGTTAGTGAGCACTTCTCCTTTGCCGAGATAATCCATCCCACCTCACAGGTGTGGCATATCAAGATGCTGATTAGACAGCATGATTATTGCACAGGTGTGCCTTAGGCTGGCCACAATAAAAGGCCACTCTGAAATGTTCAGTTTTATCACACAGCACAATGCCACAGATGTCGCAAGTTTTGAGGGAGCGTGCAATTGGCATGCTGACTGCAGGAATGTCCACCAGAGCTGTTGCCCGTGAATTGAATGTTCATTTCTCTACCATAAGCCGTCTCCAAAGGCGTTTCAGACAATTTGGCAGTACATCCAACCGGCCTCACAACCGCAGACCACGTGTAACCACACCAGCCCAGGACCTCCACATCCAGCATGTTCACCTCCAAGATCGTCTGAGACCAGCCACCCGGACAGCTGCTGCAACAATAGGTTTGCATAACCAAAGAACTCAGCAGGAATATTTAAACCAAGTGTGTGTGAAATGGGGACATTCCTAAAAAGCGTATCCTTTACCTATTAAACACACTATCATGGAACGTCTTTGACTTGGAATGTTTCCGTCTTTTAACTCGGCCACATCCATCCCGACTCTATTAGATGCCACAATCAGCTGCAGCTCCTAAAGAGCTTCTGTCTGGGGACACTATTACCTGCAGTAAGTAACGGCAGAGGACGATAACGATTATGGAGCCTCTATCATTTTTCCTACGCTCCTCTTCCTGCACAAACCACAGGTGGAGAGAGCTCAGTGGATGGAGATTTTAGAGGGGGGGTCAGACCTCCTCCATCACAGTCTGGGCTGCACGCTGCATCGCGTCGATAATTGAGGGAGCCATATTGATATCCTGCTCGGCCGCAATGAGGGAAAATCACCTCTATTTACTGTTAATGGCTCACAGTGGAGACAGACACTTGTGACGGTGCACAGAGAGCAGAGCAGCTGCAGGGCAGCGGGAAGAGTTCACCCCCAAATACCCTAAAAAAGAAATCACAGAAGAAGAAAATACGCATTATAAAGCAGGATTTATTTCCACAATTCAAGCTTGTGTTTGTAGAAAGTGTGTGTAGAAGTCAAGCAGAGAGCGCTCTCCTCACAGAAGTGCCTTCACTTTTCTCATTATTTTCACAGCAAAAGCCACACTGTTGTAACAATAAACAAGATAAACAAGACAAATCAAAGTGCTACTCACAGACTGTTGTCCAGGAGAAAGCTCTCATTACTTCACTGCTGCTGCCTGCTTTTATTATTCTGCTGTGTGTCAGAGTAACGGCTGGGCATCCAAACTCAATACCATGACCACCCAGATGTGTCGTAGCACTGAGTATCATAAAATGGCAGATACTGGAAGTTGGAGTCGAATGATCAGATTCTTAGCCATGTTCACTCATGTTAGCTTTGACCAAGTTTTTCTTGATTTACTCACACTGGGTTCGTTTACATGCATGCTAATATTTCCCTGCTATTGAAAATAAGAAAGTATTTTGAATTTGATTCAGGTCATGTTTACAGCATATTCTGTTTGTTTTTTTAGGCCTTATTCCGAATGTAGTGTTTTCCAATGAAGACGTGGGATATGCCGGTATTATCTAGGGTTTCATGGCATTCTTTGCATGCGTATACAGCCCATTCAGAATATGTTTCTCAGTTTTACTGCAGTTTAGGATGCACAGTCCCTTGCCTGTTTATGGTCAGCTCTGTCCATTGTCATGGTTACCCTGTACACAAACCAACTCACCAACAGTATGCAAGACTTCGGATGCTGGCCCAAAAGAAAAGCCCACATTTCTGGTTGGAAGAAGAAACATACCTAGTTTCAGGGTGCTTTCAGACCTAGAGCTGGCTTGCTTTTGTTACAAAGTTGCATAATTGCTTAGCGTTGGTTCGTGTTCTCACGGCAGCATTTACAAGCAGACCAGATCAAATGCCTGCGCAAGAAAGCTGCTCTTGATTGGTCAGAATTTCTTTGCGGGAAAAATCCAGAGGAAGAGTTGAAGAAGAGTACACTTGCAAGAGAAATGTGACACTTTATAATGTCACAATGGAGGGACAACTACACAGGTTGATTTTAGCGCTGGTCATCGTGGACTATATTGCTGTCATTGTTCATTTTAGTCAAACCATACAGTTTGAAAACGAGGCACAGCTCCAACTAGAAAACAATGTTTTGATGCAGTGAATGTGCTGAATGTGCATATTAAGGCAGTACAGGAGGAGGCACACATTAATAATCCTCCAGGACTGTAACATGCTCATGTTTAACCCAAACAATGTGTAATGCGACTGCAGCTGGTTTGGATCGAGGTTGGAACACGTTCTCACTATAAACAAAATGCACCAGAATTTATTTACTTTACTATTTACTTTATTTGTCAAGAAGGTCTCAGTGCGGTTGTTTTGGTGCGCACCCAAGTGCGATTGCTGTGTTCACACCTGCCCAAACAAACTGCATTTAGAGGGCAAACTAACCTGAGTTCGATTGGACCGAACCAAACAGGGCAGGTATGAAGTTTGTCATATCAGACTCTTGTTAGCAGCTAAATCAGTAGCATAATGCACACATACCCCCCAAGGCAAAGAGCAACTCCTTGTTCAAATAAATATAGGCGGTCATGAAATTCAAATGGCTCATCCAGATCCAGTTGGTCAAAATCTAGTAAAAATTCAGCCATGACTACTCCAAACAGCATAAGGTCACTCCAGCGGTAACTTCCTGCAACAACTCAAATCTTGCGAGACCACCTGCCGTAAAACACCAAAGAAGACGAAGAAAAATCGTGCAAGACGTGAGATTTCAGAGCCAGACTTTCACTCTCTGAGTGAGTGTGTTGACTTGCCATAACAAACATGTCCGAATTTTTACCCGATTTTGACCAACTGGATTTGGATGAGCCATTTGAATTTGATGACCGCCCGTATTTATTTGAACATGGAGTACACGGACGTACACGGATGCAGAGCTCATTGAAACTGAAGAGCAGACGAGGAGAGACAGGGAGCAGCAACAGGCAGAGGAACATGTCTGAATCCAGCTTAAGATAAACACAGACGTTCATTTCTCCTTTCCGTTATGTTGTCGGATAATTATACTAACAATCTGAGCCTATCTGTGTGAAAAAAATGCACTTTTAGTGGATGTATTTTGACATTGTTTGACACTGTCTGAGTGTCTTATTTAATATAGCGCGAGCTCACAGGCTGCAGGCAGGTCAGCCCTAGCTTCATACTGGAGAAATGTCAAATACTGAACATCCTATCACTCATTTAGACAAAAGTAGATTGGAAAATAGAGCCCAGGTTGAAAAAAACATTAGTTCCCCTTTAAGGCTAATTATCTCAAGGTATACAGACATGGATGGAACCTTCTGTCCATGCATTCAGGTTGTCTGCGCACATTTTTAGAAAGTGAATACATATGGAGGAAACAGAGTAGGACCACCAGAGATCATGGGGTCAGTTTAGCACAGTTAAGTGAGATACGATCATAGGACACGACAAAAACACATTTTTAAAATGGCACAATGGAATGAATAGGTAATATAGTGAAAAGAATTCTCCCTCCACATGTTGAGATGTATTAAATGGTGTCACAAACCTCCACCATCTACAGTGTTGCCTCTGTCAAAGCATTTTTGATATTATTGATGAAATTCACATTACTATGATCAAGCAGAGGTCTTTTTTCATTTGTTAAAGAAGTTCCAGACGATGAAGGATAAAGTAGAGTAACCTACCTTCAAAGTCGACATGCCAAAGCAAACTACCCCACCGTCTGTCTGGTGCTGCTCAGTTGCTGGGACACTGGTTGTTACTGTAATGACATTAAAATGACATTTGATTTTGTGCCTGTCGGTTGATGTTTTAAAAAGGTCAGCTTCAGAGAGCAGACGGGAAGAGAAGAGATCAAATTTGATGTGGATGTTGATTTATCTTTCACCGTGAAAACCTAATATCTCAGTTATGGCGAGTCCTGTCTGTAACAGGACTGGCTTTGAATTATTCATACAGTTCCACATAAATGTGAAGGGGCTGTAATGTTTGTTGACTCCTGTTGGAAGCAGCAGGCATCTGTTGACTGATCACTTCAGTGGAGCTGAAGCGGTGAAACTGCAGGGTGATGCTGTGAAGCTCCCTGTGCTCCGTGTTGAATTGTGGCATTTTAACAGGTCTAACGATTGCATAAATTTTGTGTGAGGACAATTTTTGTTTTTAATATTGCCCTCTAAATTAGTGTCATTGTGCGTGTTAGGAGTTTTATTCATCTTGTTGCAGACAAAAACACCTTTTACAGAGTTGTTGGATTTGACTCTCGCTAGAGCCAACCTGGCGTTCATACAGCATCAGCTTTACTTATTCATATTCACTGCTAGTATTTAGTGGAGCTGTGTATGTGTCCACCACTGTTATAGTGTATATAGTTACACGTTAAATCTGCAGCTTAAAGTTGAAATCAGTAACGTCAGTGTTTAAAGGTTAATCAGTTAACCATAGAGAATACTGATGATATCATGATTATATTGAATCTCTTTGTGGTTGCTTTGTGTCCCTTTGTGGTAAATTTGTTTCTCATAGTCGTCATGAGTCTCTTTGTGTTTCTTTGCAGTCAATTCATGTTTGTGTCTCCTTGAGTGACATTTTGCAGGTGCAGGTCAAGGGGGGCCACTGACACTTTGGGCCCCTGGGCCTGTGCCTGGTAGGCCATCCATGCCTGTTGCCACCAGCAGCTTCCAGTTTTCATAAGTTGGTCCCACTGACCACAATGCAGGGTTCCCACAGTCAGAGAAAACTGAAGAATAGATTTTCACAATCACATTTCCAGGCCTGGAAAAGTCATGGAACTAGTCATAATCATTGTAAGGTTTGTTAAAGTTATTAAATTGTGTTGGTTATAATGAAATTGTTAAAGTAATATTCTGTGAAAACCTTCTATGTAAATTACCATAACAGCAGATTCATTTTCTGTTGCTGTTGACATAACGTATATGATGGTAAACAAAATGTTTCACACATCATTTTCTCCCCACGCTCTGTCTCTCCCTTCCTGTATGCCAGCTAGCAAATGGGGCAAATAAATAAATAAATAAATAAATATTTATTATGGGTCCTTGAAAAGTTATGGAAAAGTCTGGAAATTGTATCCATGAAAATGTGTGGGAACCCTGCAAATAGCCACCAGTAGTGCCATACCAACAAATGTATGAATAATGTTTGCAGCAAATACCCCAGGTGAACAGATGAGAGTGAGTTAATAGAGATATCATTCACAACAAACAGAATCTGTGCTGCATCGCTTTCCCCAAAAAGTAACTGCTGATGCAAAAAGGCTTCGTATGATTGAATTCGTACGAGACACGGTTGGTGAATGCAAAAAGGATGTACAGCCTGTTTGAACTGAGTACTATAAATTAAATGTTAGAATTAATTCCATAAATTGTTCGCCTCCCTAGCAGCGGCGTTAACAAACAGCCCCGCTGGCTGGTGGAAGGTGTTTGGCTCAGTGATAGATTTGTTTTCACTCGTCTCCTCTGTATGAAGTCACATCCATTCCTACAGAAACCCCATCACTGCTCCATGATAGAGACATTTATCACACTGTATGTGTGTCTGCCCAACATTAGTGCAGGAGTATTATGTATCTGTAGATGTATAAATCTGTCTGTGTTCCAAGTGCATCGCAGCGGCTCACATCACTAAATATGGACGCCCTGACCTTTCCATGAAATGCGCTGAATCCTCCCCGAGGCTCTGATCTCTTATCGATTCTGCCTCTTAAGTGCACTTCAGGTATGAAGGAAGATGGAGATGAAGAGGCTTTAGAATATAGAGTGCAAAATAAAGCAGGTGCAGCTCAATATTATGGTAAGTTATCCACATTACAGTGTTGATCAGGTAAAAAAAAAAAAAAAAAATCAGTGCCTGGCCCCACTCGATCCCAGTGTGATCCCGCATTTAATGAACCGAGATCACATGCTGACTCACACTTCAAAAGTATAGTGTGTACGATATGGCCAGAATCACAGTTTAAAGCATTCAAAAAGAACTAATACCACAGAATGTGTGGAAGGTGCTGACTTCATGTCAAAGATGTCTATATATTTTGTTTAGGGTTTGGGTATTGTTCACATTTGAACAAATATGGGTGCTAGCAGAAGGAAGTAGGTATCAGTATCCAACCGTACCTTTCTTCAGTGCTTTTCTGTGTCATAACAAGAATTTTTTAACAAGCCGCAGGGGTGATGTAACCTCGCTCTTTCTGCGCTGGTCAACAAGCACTGCTCCTCTGCTCTTTTCTAATTACACACAGGGCTCATGCTCTGTCTCTGTCTGCTTATTTGTTTGTGTGCTCATCTCTCTTGCTCTCTGTAAAGACCCAGCTGACAAATATGTGGAATAAGTACATACATAAAAACCCAAAATAACAAACAACAATGAAGCAGGCTGTTTTTGAAAAAGAAAAAAGAAAGAAAATAGACCAGATGTTAAAACTATAAGCACTGCAGTCAGCTTCTTTGGAACACTCCTGCCTCCTTTCTGAACCTGCTGTTCTCACCGTGATGCATTCAGAGGTGCCAAAATTGGGCAGAAATTGATTTACTGTGAATCTGTACTGGCAAGTACCAGTATAATTCAGTCAATACCCTTAAAATGGACGGGGCTACTTGGACCTTGTCGATGTAGCGTCCTTCAAATTCGGCCATTTGAGGATCCTTCCATGACTTTGAGAAACACCAACTGAATATTGGTTGCTGTACCCCTAAGCTGGAATGTGTTAGTACTGTCTTCCCCTGTTGGTAAATATTAAATGAAGACGAAGAAACAAATGTTGTAACCTGCCTATTACCCACAGCCCAGAAGAACTGGGGAACACAAACAATCAAGACAAGAGGGTTACAATCAGACACAAAAACCACTTGGTTATGGTTGGGAAATGATCACGTTTAGCTTAAAATACCTGGTTTTGGTTGCACAATCCCGATTGAAAACGCAGTCATATTTACATTAAAAAAAAAAAAAGACCACTCTTCTTGGCACTATCATGGCAGCAAACTCAGAAACACTTGGTAGAAAATGCCCACTTTTGTGGCACCATCCTGGCTGGAAATACAGCATTACTCAACAAAAAAAACAAAAAAAAAACTTTTGGTCACAGTCAGAGTGACGCCCCTAACATGTTACTTTGTAACATGTTAGGGGCGTCAGTTTCTTAGTGGTAGAGCAGGTGCCCCATGTACAAGGCTGTTGCCGCAGCGGCCCGGGTTCGACTCCAGCCTGTGGCCCTTTGCTGCATGTCTCTCCCTCTCTCTCTCCCCCTTTCACACTTCACTATCCTATCAATTAAAGGCAAGAAATGCCCTAAATATCTAAAAAACAAATCAAAGTAACGTGTTAGAATACTTTGATTACTTTTTGCAGTAACGAGTAACCTAACGCGTTAGTTTGCTGTTTGAGTAATCAAATATTTGAGTACATTTTCTACAAGACATCAGTTACTTCCGTTACTTTTAGAACGCTGGTCCTTCAGCTCCGAAACAGCAACAGCTGTCTTTTGGTTCTAATAACGGAGATAACGTTAAACCTATCAGTCTGAAAGAAGCCATGAAGCTTGTGGCTCGCTACGTGGTCGGAGAAATGCTGCCATTGTCTACAGTGGAGTCTAAAACATTCCGCAGGATCATCAGTAAAATCCCCATGACTCAATAGATGGAGGAGGACTCACTGACAGACAGGTCAGACTCAGGACTAGCATTATGCCTGGTACACACTACACGACTTTTCTGCCCCTTCTGAAAGTCACTATGTCACATTACACGATTGTGGAGTCATAAAATCGTGCCGTAACTTGGCTGACAGACATGACACACTACATGATGGTACTCACCAATTATCCCCGGTCATCTTTCACGGCGTGTGTGATGTCATCAGGTTATTCTTGTCCTATTTTTATTACTTTCACTATTATTTGAGTCACTGTGTGTGTTCATGTGCCAGCTGACATGTTGTTGTAGTCACCTAAAAGCGTCAGCAGATGGCAGGAGCTACATTTGAAGTACCGTACGCAAACATTCAAGCTACTGTATCCTCCACAACCAAGTTCCTACAAATGTTTCACAATAAAAGCCTATTTAGAAAATGGAGGGATTCTCTCAGCCGAGGTTATAAGGGGCTTTTAATTT
>NC_065527.1:30152113-30167340 GCF_006386435.1 Epinephelus moara | reverse complement strand
AAATATTAAAAACTCTGGGGTGTTGTCATACAGTTGTCTACGGCAGCAGATGGTTCTGTGTTTCTACTGGTCAAAGTGACGGCTGTGATGGGAGAATTGGATCTCAGTGAAGGGCAAGTGGTCCATAACTTTAATTTTGGAGACAAAATAATGTAGGCTTAGCTCCCTGTGGTCCATTGCCCAATAGGAAATGTAGAATACTCAAAAGTAGTTGAGTTACTTTACTCAGGGAGTAACACAGTAAAGTAACTGGTTACTTTTCAAAAAAGTAACGCAGTAAAGTAATTTGATTACTTTTAAAGTAACCCTTACCCAACTCTGGTCACAGTATCCCAGCGGCGATCGTGGAAACAAGATCACTCAAAAACACCCATATTTAGTGGGTAGAGAGCTGCTTGAAGACACAGCAATGACTCGCTAAAAAGCAATGGGATTCGTTGTTTGCTGGTTTTGAACAGTGGTCTCCAATGTTCTGCAGCTTGGCAGACGTACCCATGGTTTGTAGTTAATCGGCTTCCTTGTCTAAAACAGGCTTGTCTTGTCCTTTAAAGGGTCAACAGCTGAGAGACTTTCACAAAAATCCTCCAACTTTTCAGATAATTGTCTGAGAACAATCGATACTAACTAGCAGTGAAGAATGAGCCATGGTTATTCAGATGCAGCAGTCTCTGCAGACGTTCAGGCTGCTGACCAGACCCTGGGCACACTTATGTTACCCATGGCAACCATAAAAAAAATCAATTACCAGTCCTGCTGATGCTTCAAATCTGCAGTCACATGACTCGGGTCACCTATCACTGGCAGAGCGTTTGGGCTTTAAATCATAGAAAGTAACAGCAGACTGTGATTACAGCCTCCCAGGGGATTGTGGGTGTTTTGGGGGCACAATGTGCTAATGAACAGGAGGTATAGCTTTAAAGAACTGCTTTAACAGCTTCACAGTCAGCTCCCTGGCACACACACACTTTCAGATATACCGGTTACAACACACATGCTGGTATATGTAGTTGTAACTGACAAATTCAAATTCTTATGTTTAATTTGTAAATAATCATTTAGTCTTTGATATGTCAAAAATAATGACTGAAGCCACCAAATAAGGGACAAAAACACAAAGTAAAATCTTTAAATTCTATATTTTTGAACACTTACAAACCCATCACTATTCAGTTTTGTAATAGATGATTCCTAGAGGCAGGATTTGTGTTGTCCTGCTAAATGACTTTAATAAACTGCAAGAATGAACTAATTATTGTGGCTTGGATGGTATACATCCATATTTCGGCTTTAGCACTAATTTCCTTGCTCAAAAGTCTGACGTTAACAACTTCTGCTGTCATTAAACTACTTGAATCTTTTCATTTTGTCCTAATTTGATGTTCACAGATTTTTAAAAACCATTTAACTCACACCTTCTTCAGCTGTATTGTAGCCCAGTCACCAAAATAAATGTTGACATTGTATGGTTCTGCAAACCACAGACGTAGCATATGAGCTGACTTTATCACTGAGAGGTTGAGGGGATGGTGGATGATGTGACACCTAGGTAACACACCAGCCAAGCTGCAGACCGCTGTTCGAGACCAACAAACAAAGAAATACTATTTATTCTTGCACTTTATTCTGTCTTTATGCACTGTGTGTATGATTTGTGTTTTTATGTTTTTATGTTTATGTATGAGCAGCTGAAAATGCAATTTCCTTCGGGATTAATAAAGTACCTACCTACCTACCTAAATTGGTTGTTTTTAGCGACCTGTCGGGGATTGTGCCAAAAACTGCAATTCATCGAATAACCACTTGAGGCTGGCTCCAAAACAGACTAAATCTCCATAGACCTCATGTTAAAATGTACAACTTTACAACAGATATAAACATGTTTACAGCCTGGTACAAATGAGAGTTTTGGTCTCTATAGCTAATTTTCCCATTCATGACAACTGTACAGGGCTGAACAGGTTTCTGCAATGATTGCCACAATCTATGCGTCAGATCCAGCCTTTGGTCCTCCACAGCTCCACCCTCTTGTCCAAATATGGTCACTTCTGGCTCTTCAGCGGAAATGCTGAAGTGGAGACTTCAAAATGGCAGTCCATAAGCCAGTGGGTGATGTCATGGTAGCTACGGCCGTTAACACTACAGTCTGTGTTTGAGACCAACAACGAAACCAGTATTTCTAGCGACCCATTGCTGTATTTCCAATGGGGAGAGTGCAATGAAAAATTACATTTTTATATTGAGACATTGCTGCATTTCCAGCAGGGACTGTGCCATCAAAAAGCCACCAAAAAGACTTTGAGCCAGAAAAATCCTATATATTTTTTTAACCACAACCGATTGGTTTTTGAGCCTTGACCAAGTGGCGACCTCTGAGGCTGAAAAATGAAGGCAGCACAGAGGTGGGAAAAAACTGCAGTTCTTTGAATGGTCACTTGAGGCTAGCTCCAGTCAATCCCCATAGACCCCCATGTTAAAATGCCCAACTTTAAAACAGAAATAAACATGTTTACAGCCTGGTCAACACACTCTCGTTCCCAATTAGTCACATATTGCCATTTGGTCAGTGGTCACGTGTACATATTACGCTCTAGGTATACTGGGGGAATCTGATGTTGACGTTCCGAAGACGGCATGTCAACTCACGCCTGTTACATGCATTGTGTCTTTTCAAAATGTGCTTTTGTTTATACAGAAAATGTACAGACTGGGTTGAGTCACATCAGTCTGAGGCTGTTTTAAGATTTGGTATTGCTCTTTCATTAAGCTGTGAAACTAACCATGACAAGTAAACTGATCTCTGTGTGGAAGATTAGTGGAGTAGCCCTTTATGAATTGTTGAATCTGCTCAACACAAGACCAAACATGCTAAACCTGCCAATTCAGTACTGCATGGCCACTAACAATGGCAAACACACACTCACTGAGCTGCTTAGTCAACGTTGTTCAGTAGAGCGTCGCAGCACTGCTGGCTGCTTTACTGCAGCACATGGAGGGAACAACTGAGGCAGCTCTGCAGCACAAACACACACACACACACACACACACGTACACACATGGCCGTATGCACAGATACACACACACCATTAATTAATTCTTTTTATCTATGTAATGACATCAAACATACAATAACGAAGTCTGAATAGGTAACAACTCAGAGACTTGCTGTCGTGGTTTTTATGTAACAGGGCACCACATGCACACACAAACACACACACACACACACACACACACACACACACACACACACACAGACCCTCCTGTTGTCTCCCAGCTGTGCTGCAGGCGGAGGATGAATGTGAGGTAGAGGTTTGGGGTCAGAGCAGCAGTTCCACCCCGCTGAAGTTTGTCATGTTCTCTGTTGTGTGTGAGCGTGTGTGTGATTGTGTGTGTGTGTCTTTTGTCAGAATGAATTTGTGTTTCTGCCAGTTTTCTGGAGAAGCAGTTCACCTGCAGCAGCCACCTGCAGCTTCCGTGCACCACACCTGACACACTCGCATGCTTACTGATTAGAGGACATCGATGCTGCGTTATGGTGTCAAGACCTGCTCGCTCAGCTGGAGAGTCCTGACGTCACCAGACCTGCATCCTGGCTACTTAGTGGAGGTCTGGAGACGTTGGAGCAGATAAGGCTGCACTGTCATAAAGAGGTTTTGTTTCATTAAACTGCCTTGAAGTACCACAAAAACTTGGGGATAGTGCTCCAAAAAAGCACATGATTTTCACAGAGACATCGCTGCATTTCCAGCCGAGATTGTGCCTCCAAATCTTGTCTTTTTTACTGAGGCATTGCTGCCCTTCCTGCTGGGATAGTTCCAAAAGAAGCAGTTGTTTTTAGCAACCCATCGCTGCATTTTCAGCTGGAATAGTGCCACAAAAAGTGGTTGTTTTTAGCAGCCATGGCTGTGTTTCCAGCGGGGAATGTACCATGAAAAGGGGTTGTTTAATTCCCCAAGACATCACTGTAGTTCCAGCCGGGGAAGTGTCACAAAAAAACTTTTAGCTACCTGTCAGTGTGTTTCCACCGAGGATAGTGCTACAAAAAAGCGTATGATTTTCTCAGAGACATTGCTGCATTTCCAGCCAAGATTGTGGCTCAAAAAGTCTGTGTGTTTCCTGACATGGATTAACAGTATTTTAAGATAAAACACGATCTATTCCTAATGACAAGTGGTTTTTGTGGCTAAACCTAACCATACCTTTACCACAGTGTTAATGAAACAGTTGTTCTTGCAGTTGAGTTGAGTCTGCCATTCTACTGTTAACACAGTTTGACATATAAACAGTGGGTTGTGGTGGTAGGGAACAGTAAAAGATGACAGCAAGTCTTTTCAAATGTTTCATTCAACAAGAAATGTATCAGACATTTTGGCCTCAAGATCACAGGATGTGAACATACTGTTTGTGTCTACCTGATGAATGTTGGTCCAATACCTCTCCCTCTTTCTTTTAGCTCTGTATTTGGTCTCCACAAAGGTAAATTTCAGTCTCTTTAGCTGCTAGATGCTCCACTATTCACCAGCTCCCCTCTAACTCTGCCTGTCTGCTGTTTGCTGCTGAGCTGGTAAAGTAGGTTTATTAGAAAGCAGCTGAGACTGAACCAGACAGGAAACGTTCTGCAAAACTATGAGCTAAAAGAGACTAAAAATCTCTGCAGAGCTGCAGAGTTGGCAGCATTTCTCATTTGTACGTCTCTTCATATTTGTGCTTTTAATTGTGGATGTGTTTTGTCCTTTCGGAGCGATTGTACATCACAGTTGCACCGTTGGTTCCTGAGGGCCCCAGGGACACAAACAGGACGGTTGAGGTTCAATGCTGCAGTACAGTAGGTCACACAGACTGAAAGACATTAAAAAAACTGGTTCAGTGTGACACTGTTGTGTACAGGGAGAAGATGATACAGAGCTGCGCTGCGTGTCTCATTCTATAAGAGAAACTGTGTTTGACGATCCCATAAACACTTTAAAATCCTTCAGAACAAGTCAAACTTGTAATAAACCCTGTTAAGTTAATGAATCGCTGCTTATTGTAATACCATCATTAGGAAAGGAAAATGATGTGCCAATTTATTTCAGCATATTAAAGACTTTTATTACATTTTCTCCCCATTTAAAGAGACTTTTTAATACATTTTGACTGATTATGACATTACAGGGACATTGTTACATTATCAGCTACTCCCTGGCAAAGAAAAGAGAAGAGATATAAACAGAGAGAAAAGGACATTCAGTGTTATACACACCTCTGTCTGTGTTTCACACCCACCCACACACACTGAGATCAGCGGGAGGCCGGCGAGTGCTGCTCCTCGCTGGGAGACATCATTACGGATCTCCGTGTCTTTTTAATTTGTCATTTGCGTTGCGGGGGAGCAAGCAGGCAGGCGGCATCTCTGTTCCCCGGCTTTGTATCAGCTCGACATGTGGGGAATGTAGAGGGGGGGGGGTTGCTCAGGAACATTTTGGTGTTTTAAATCCTTTGTTTTGATTTTGCAGTTTTGACCTTTGTGCCTTTTGTTTATTACTACAGCTGTGTTAAGTGTTTTTGGGGAAAGTCCAGTTCAAGTCTCAAATGCAGTCTAAAGGTTAGAGAAGCTGACTTATGATAAAAAGGTTTTTGCTCCACTTACATACATAAAAGTAAAAGCAAAGTTCAGTCTTAAGAATTCACGGGCAAAATGCAATCCTTTAAAGTCTCCAAATGCTGAGCCTTAAATCATATTTGTGTTAATAGTGTTTTATCACATAACGAAGATCCTTTCAATGCACAGGTCCATTAACATACAAGGCAGTGAAGCTTGAATATTTTTTTTGTTGCAGGATCTGATTGGGTCAAAACTTAAGACTTGAAGGGTTACTGGCACTGATAACATATTTTCAGTTCTCAGCTTTGTTCAGTTAGCAGTGGTATCCAACATGAACACCCATTTTTTAGCAAACTCTGAGCAGTGAGTAAATGTGTCGAAATGCTGTTGGTGTGAATGGATAGAGCTGAATATAGCTTCAGTGATGAATTGAGAAGTCATCTATTGACAGAAAACTAAACTAGCCTATTTTTCATTATAATTTAATTGGTTTACTTATTTGTCAAGAAAAAAAATGACGAATATTTGCTGGCTCTCACTTCTCAAACACTAACCGTTTGAAGCTTTTCTTTGTCATCAACTCAATCGCAGAAATAAATGTTGGCATTATGTTTGTAGTATGAATACATTACATTTATATGTCATTATGGACTAGATACAAGGGCTGTCAAAATTGCTCAAAAATGACGTTCGAATATTCCTTTTAAAAATAACGCATAGGTTCAAACCATTCGATTTTTTTTTTTCGCATTATGTCCACAAGAGGGCAAACTAATACAAGGAAACATACTTGTATATGTATTAATACAAGGAAACATAACTACTTGTAGGTATTTTTATTTCAACATAAACGTCTTTGAAAACATTTACATACCTACACATTAAAACACATAAAACAGTTATCTATAACATTACGATATAAACGACCGCGGACCTCTCGCTCACCCCCCCTCTCTGACCCGTCACGCCAGGGCCACACCGCCCATGGAAGCGCTGCCAATAGCCTCGAAGCGCCGAGAAGCGAAGCCAGTTTCCTTTCGGCGCCCATGTTAACTGATTGTGTCATCCACACCGGCTGCGCTGCACTGTGCCGTGCCGCGCAGCTCCGTGGCCGGCTCGCGACCTGCAGCGATCGTTTTGGCGTCTGGTCTATTTTCTGCGCGAGCTGTGAGCGAATGTGTCAAGCCGGGTGACGGAGACAACAGCTGGGAGCAGAACCGCTTGTCAACCAGTGTGGAGAAATGCGCGTCTGATGTGAACGGAAGTGCTCCGGCTCGCGTGAGAATTTCGGTGCGCTGCGCTTCGCAGCACTGCCGCAGGCGGTGTGGCCCTAGTGCGTTCATTGCAGCGGCCCAGGCCAACGCCCACTCGGAAAGAGGACAGCTGCGGTGGTGTTTTTTTTTTCTCCACAATCGAATATCAATTTTCACATTCAAAGGTCCATTTTTTTTTCAAATTCGAATTTAAATTCAAACTTAGAATATTCGTTGACAGCCCTACTAGATACGTTGGAATTTACATTTCAGCAATGCTGTGGTCAATATGTGGTTATGTTTAGGCACAAAAAACACTTTGGGGTTGGAATCGCCAGAGGACCCACAATATGATATTATCACGATACTTAGGTCCCAATACGAAATTATTGAGATATGTTGAGTATTGCGATATGTTGTGATTTATTACCTTTTTTTTTACATCTGCAAATTATTTCCCCAAAGGAAAACTTTGTCAACATCAGTTTGACCTCATAAGATAAAGTTTTCAGTATGTTCATCTCACTTCAATTGTTTTTATTGCAGCAAAATATGATGCAAAGCAGACAGACTGACCAACACTGTCATCAAACCTGTCAGAAATGCTGCATACACCTGACAAACTAAACTGCTGGCAGATTTAATGCTGTTAAGCGTGTGAGCGAAACACTTTTCCATGCATATGTATATCCCACTAACTGAATGACAGCACCCTTGTTAGAATCATTGTCTGTTACAGTGACAAGGTTTTTGTTGTGATTTCATTATTCTCGTACCAAAAGTTGTTTAAAGTATGTATTTGCAAAAATGAATAATGTATATAATAAAAGATTGATACTTGGCGTCTGTGTATTGCTACAGTATTGCCATGCAAATATCGGGATATTATGTTGTATAATCACAAAGTTAGCTCAAGCATGTCACTTCAGAAACATGGTATCCATTCTTTGTGTTTCGGACAGTAGGAGGAATAGAACAAAAATTTTGAACACATATTTTTGGGCTGCGATAAATTACGAGGTGCATTTTCACTGACATTTGGTGAACAGAGTGATGATGCAATGAAGGAAATAATCATCAGATTTATCCAAATGATGAAAATGATCATGAACTACAGCCATCATCCACCAAAGGTTTGTGCTGCTTTTTAAAGTTATTTCCCAAAAAGTCTAAGACAGGCACCACACAACACATTCCACAGCCCCTGGCCCCATTCTGTTCAATGTAAACACATCCAGCTGACAACAGAGAGGAAGTCCTATTTTCAAGAGTCGATGTCCCAGAAAAAAAAGAAGAAAAAAAAAAAGATTGTGTTTTACACACTTGTTATTTTGATTGGCACATCCAGGCTGCTGACTTACTCTCTCATATTGTTCTTGATCTTTCAGCGTTTTATTAAAATAATCTTTAGTTTGAAGTTTGATGATAGTTACTCTGCTGTTGTGATGTCATGCTGTTTGTGTGCCAAAAATTTGCCTCAGCATGCCTCAGTGAACTGGTGGCCAGCAGCTTTACTCATTAATTGCTCTCCAGTAAATTCACTCAAAGTGGTGGAAAGGCTTTTTGGTTGAGAGGCTGCAGGTGCTCCGGCAAACCAAATTCAATTAATCATTTTAAAATCACCACTTGAAAACACTTTCTTGCTCTCTTTGTTACAGGTTTTGGAAAATTGCAAAAAATTGTCAAATTTCACCATTCACTTCAAACGGAAATTAACTTCTTTGGAGTTTATTAGCTGTATATTGAAGGACTCAATGTAATACTGAAAAAAGTTGATCAAAAATGAGTAAAAATGCTTTCTGTTGAGCAGCATTAGCATTTGATCACTGATTAATTATTTGTTGCTGCCTGTAAAAAAAAAAAAAAAAAGGTTAACAAAAGGTTTTATACCCAAACATGATGTTAGAAAGTCTTGTGGTTTTGTTTACTCTGTGTTTGCAGTGTTAAAGACATTTTCCACTTCAAGACACACTCTTTTCATGTCGAGACGCCAGAATATGTAAATCATAAATGAGAAACGATTCAGTTGGAAGTATCAGAAGCTGTTAAAGCTTCACTGAATGCACTTCTCAACATACTCCAACCTGCTAAAAGTCTTTAGAGACGATTCTCAAAGTCAAAGAAAGCTGTTCAGTCCTACGTTAATTCAGGACTGGTGGTCTGAACACAACGGCATAATAGTGTGTAATTAGTCCAATCAGGTACATTGTTGCTAGGCTGCCAGAGAAGCCTGTGGTGTGTATTTGTGTTGTGTTCATGCTGTTGTTAATGAGTGTAGCTGCTGTTGGCCCTCAGCTACTGGTAAATTGCAAATCAGGCGCTTTGAGTCGCAGCTCTGCTCAAAGTTAATAGAGTGTATTCAGGGACAGGTTGTTGTTGTGTGTGTTCAGCCCCCTTGGTGTTACTGACATGAAAATAAGCAAGCAGCTGACAACATTTTGTGTGCAGCTGCACATCCAAGCAGGCAGTGATTCAATTAAAGATGAAGCCTTTTCACGCCATGTTAAACAACTTTGTTAATGGTTTAAAAACTTTTTAAATGGATAAAATCAAGGTTTTTGAAGATGAAAACTTTATTAATATCCAGGTAGCCAGAATTCATGCCAGCTTAAAAAGACTTGAGTACCCTGGTCTGATTCTGAGTGCCAGGCCCGCTTCAAAAACTTGTTGTGCATCTGAGATTAGTTGGGGTGCAATAGTAGCTACAGTGCCGGTTGGCGACTGCAATTAAAAATAGTTTAGGTGCTACGGGTCCTGAATGTGGTTCTATACAATATGAACAGATTTGACTGTAACACAGTTGGAAAAAGATGTCAACATGAGTAAGTGAATGCAGCATGTCATTTCTTTTCAACAGCACTTTGCTTTGGTAGCAAGTGATTCTTAAATGCATCACATGTCTTACAAATAGATCCCAAGATATATCCAGTGCCCTCTCTCTCGTACAAAGAGTTCTATTTCAGTCTTTGGACCAGAATACAATCGGTTTCATTGTTTTGAGTCTTTTCAGCTTAACAAATATCAAACACAACCACAGGACACCTGCCAGGGTTAAACTTTTTTACTTGTCACTTGTTAGACAGGGGAGTCCATTATCTCAACACATTCAACACAGTGTGAAACTTAAACCTCAAGCACACATATCAAGCTAGTAAGGTTATCTATGATCTAACTCTTCACTTTTTCTTGGCCAAAGTTAGATTAGGATAACATTAAAACCTTATCCTCAAAAGCCTAAACTAAATCATCTTGAACTGTCACTCAATGTGTTATTTTATTTACGAATTCATTCACATAAACACTGCGCCAGAAATATGAACCTAATTTTAAAGAAATGTTCACAAAGCCCCTATTTACTACACAAGCTCAACAACCTTGGAGTGAGCCAGAATATCTTGGAAATCATACATCAGAGCATAGCAGAGCACAGTGGAAAGCATCCTAACTTTTAACATCATCATGTGGTACCTCATTCTGAACAACAAGAGGAGAAACAAGCTGCAGGGAGTGGTGAACATGACCTCCAAAATCATAGAGAGGCAACAAAGACAGCTCAGTGGTTTGTAAGAAAAACTCTTAAGAAGTAAAGCAAACAGAATTATTAATGACCCCTCTCACCCGTTGCATTTTAGATTACCAGTCTCATTCCCCAGTTGTCATAAACTGCCACTTTGTCAGCGATTTTGGTGTCAAGACATGCCACAAGCCACCTTTTGCAGTGGTATGATACGCCACTGGGTGGTGTCAGTTTGTATATGGCCAGGCATAACCTTTTGCTGTATTATGATACACCACCGGACTGCACTTGTCATGGCAGTGTGATACACCACTGGACAGCATCATGTCACGAGTACTGTGTACATTACTGACTTATATGTTGTGAGTTGTATGTATTGCCATGACTTCTTACACCGTGTTGTATTTCCGCTTTTATGTAACCTAGATGTTGTCGTAAGTATGTTTTTTATTGGATGTACTGGTGGTGAATGAAGATTTTTATGTATGTCTTTATGGCACATGTTATGATGAAACCAAGGAAATTTTCCATATTGCAGACAATATAGTTTTCATATTTATATTCATAACTACTAGTCCATACCCATTGAGTGCACAGTTGCCCACGTACGGTTTCACATGGTGTATGTTTGGGATACAGGTCATAGGAAATTGCAGATTAAATAGTCAAGTGAACCCATTAAGAAGAGCAATGTGTTCAGACAGAGTTTTTGTGAATTTGATAGTACGATTGCTTTATTGAAAGTACAGTAGATTGACATTGATGTCAGTGAGTAGAAAAACGTGGGACAGACAGAATGACTGACTGACAGAATGACACACTGACAGTTTCCGTGGTTATGTACAGCATACCATACCATGACTTACATACCAAATATTAGAAATAAAACAAACATTGGGCCACAGGGGGAGCCACAGCTATCGGTCGCATTTTAGCCATTTTTAAGCATTTTTCTGTTGTTATAGCGCCACCCAGTTGCCAATTAGAGTTACATTTCTCCAGTCACATTGAGGCGTCCTGTTCTACATATCTACCAAGTTTAGTAAAAATCCATATGGCTGTTAGGCCTAGATAAGAAATTAGCTCTCTAGCGCCACCATTTTGTTTGATGGGGTCAATAATGGAGGGGTCCCCTCAGATTATGTGTGGTCATATGCCTACAAAGTTGCGTGGTGATCGGTGAAACCCTTGAGATGTTATACACCTTTATGTGATGAGCCACGCCCACTGCAATATTCATTGCCTTATAGAAGCTCAGTTTTAGTAAGTTTTCCAACTTTTGCCAAGAGGGAACTTTAGATATTGGTCCCTAGATTATGTTCATTGAATTTCATGCAGATCGGTCAAACTTCCTAGGAAGAGATCGATTTTAAGTGTTTTTCAAAAAATTCAAAATGGCGGAAAATCTATATAACCGGAAGTTATGGGTTCTTGAGGCAAATTTGTTCCTCATGAGGAGAGGCATCTCTGTGCAAAGTTTCATGTCTCTACGACTGAGTTTTCATCATTATATAGTAAGATAATATTGCTGTCACTAAGCATATCTCCTAGCTAACCACTGCTAAAAAAAAACAAAAACGGCGCATAGATGGCATTTTAGGGTAACATTACGTGAAATGGGTGATTAAACCTTACTTCTTGTTTAATAATATAATCAAACATCAACTAACAACAAAATATCATACTCTAAGGGAACATTACTGAATAAAATATTAAAGTGAGGGTGCAATGCATGCTTTGGCACCATGTAGAGCCATGCCTGCTTGGTGCTGACACTGGACCAAAGCAGCTCCTTGCTCACTAGAGCAGATTTTTAGCCCCAACACATTAGAGCGTGCACCTAAAAACCAAACCAGTAACCAGCAAACACTTGGATTAAATAGTTTCAGTGCTTTTCCAGAATACTGGGGTTTTTTTTAGATTTATTTATGTATTTGTTTTGTTTTTTTTGGGGGTTTTTTTTTCCAGGACTCAGATCCCCTTACTTACTGCCTCTTTTGGGTTTTATTGACTGTGCTGTCTAAATCAGCTTTTGTAAAGATTGTTTTTAGGGCTTTATTGCCTTTACTAGAGGAGCTGAAGAGTGACAGTAAAGGGCCATGGGTCGCAATCAAACCCAAGCCACTGCTAAGAAAATATAGTGCCTGCATGGGGAGCACACTCTACCGGGTCAGGTAAAGATTTCCACCTAAATTACCAATACAGTTACATATATACGTCCAGATTTATTTAACTCACATTTATGTCACATCAACCTTCCCTCAGTAAAATAAAGGTTAACTGAATTATCTGCTGTGTGCTGCCTGAGCACATATCGACACACCCTTATTCACCTTCACTGCCTCCGTTTCACCTTCTCTGAGTCCGCAGTGTCATTACGTCGGTAGACGCACTGCTCAAAGGTCTGCACTCCATCAAACTCTTCCCACACTGTGGCGATGACACAAAGGGACCCTTTACCATAACAAGAGGATCCCCTTGCAGATTTCAATGACAAGGCTAATGTTGGCTAATAAGCAAGGCTCAAAGTTCAGCCCAGGCTACCGTGAGGGCTACGACACCAGGCTGCTGTAATGGCCAATTAGAGCTGACATAGTGCGGAGGTGTAAGACATGTGGAGGAGATTAGAGTCACGACATCGGGTGGGTCGTAGCTCCGCTGGGAGAGGAGGAAGTGGGCGTATCGCTGACGTGCTTTCATCTGTCCAGTGCTTCCCCTCAACATTTATTCTTCCTGTAAAACCAAAGAGATGTCTGGACTGAACTGTATGAGTTATTCTTCAAAGTGACGTATCTGCAGTTTGAAAATGTGAGAAACCGATTGTATATTGCTTTTATTGCCATTTATTTAAAAGGTTTGAACAGAGGCCTAGATGTCCCTATATTACATCATCCAATCTGTTTCAACTTAAATTATCTAACAAATATCTATTTATCTAATCCTAATAATCTAATCTAAAAATCTATCTAACAAGTGAAAATATCTGATCTTACAAAGGTTTTTAAAGTATTATTTAAAATATCAAGATCAATTACCAATCTTCTGACACAGATTTCAATAAGTACTTTAATTGGAACAACTACAACAGTCAGTAATATCTAGCATGTAAATTCAACCAACTGTTTGACTGGTCAGTAACTCAGAGTCCATGGTTACACCAATATTCAACATGTTTTTTTGGTTTTCTACAACACATTGTTGTTTGCAGGACTGGATGAAGTACCTTAAAGCCATAATTAAGTAAAAGTACAGTTATCTTACCAGAAAATGACTTGAGTAGAAGTTAAAGTAACCCACGAGAATATTACTTCAGTAAAACTCTATCTCTATCTAATATAAAGTATCTGATATTTTCTGTACATAAGTATCATAAGTAATTTGATGATATAAAATGTACCTAAGTATTGGCAGTAAAAGTACAAAAAAACAAATATTGGTAATAAAAGGCAAGAGGTCAGAATTCTGAGGATTGGGAAGTTTATTACCTCATAAAACAACAAAAAATGGATCCAGTGTTACAAAAACAAGGTTTCCTTCACAACGTAATGGATTTACAGACCAAAATCCAGTTTTTCCTCACATTTGTTGATTCATCTGTCCGTCCCTTCCTCCCTCCTTCCTTCTTCCCTTCCTTCCCTCTTTTGTAGTAAGTAACTAAGATGCTTAGGGGAAATGTATTGGAGTAATACATTTCACTTGGAAAATGTAGTGGACTAACACTTGACAGAAATATGTAAACTTAATTAAAACACAGATACTCCCAAAAAATACTGTAATGAAGTATTATTACTCTGTTACATTACACCACTGGTAACTTTTAGCTGCATCAAAGTTAAAAATTTCAATGTCAGCTCCATGTACTTGCTTGTTCTGGAGCTTTTGACACATCATATAGTACTCATCAGGACATGATGTCTGTGTAGATCTTTTCAGATTTTCCACTTCTTTGTCATGCTGACTTAACTGTCAAGCTGATATTTAGTTTAACGACATGTAGGAATATCCAGCCATTGATGTGTTCATTGCACATTTAAAGGAAATCTTCAGGGCTATAAAAGCTCTATTACTCTATATCTCGCTGTCATTTGAATGATTATGATGGCACGATTTTATTTTGTTACATAATTTGGCTTATGGAAATCATGAAAATGTTAAACAGAAGAGGACCAAGGATTGTGCCTTGGGGAACTCCACACATCCTGTTAGTCTGCTCAGACAATAACACTGAATGTGACAGTGTTGTTCCTGACTTGTATGTGAACAAAATGTGCTGCAGAGTTGAGGAGACAACACCTCGAAGTAGACATCATTACAGCCTAATGTTTTCTGGTCATGTAGAGCTGTCAGTTAAGCAGCAGCAGCTTTGCTGCTGACAGCGAGCTGAGAGCTAAGTGTTTGTCTGCTGAGGTCAACACGCCATGATGTCGACGTCTCTCTGTTCAGTAATGACTCTTCTCACTCCTCACTTACTCCCTTACTTTTCACTTTTCCTTCCCTGGGCTCTAGTTTCCCGGCGCAGCGCAGGGTGGCACAGGGTGGCGAACCCCACGCAGAGCTAGTTTCGAGCAGCGCAACCCGAGGCGCGCTCAGTTTGGTAGTTTGGCAGACTGAGGTGCACTGAGATGGGTGTGGCGGCGCAGCAGGGGGAGGTGCCGACAGATCCAGCTTGGCGTAGTGACAGTTTCGTGCCAAAAGGCTTCGCCAAAGGTGTGCTAAAAGCTCGCCAGCTGAAACCAGGTCTACTGTCAACGCAGGGGGAGCGCAGACGGTGTAAGCTGAAGTTTGGCTGACCGGCGGACAATGCGCACACGTCACCAAAACCTCACAGGCAGGTTTCCAGAATATCAGGCACATTAACAATGCAATAAATACCCAA
>NC_065527.1:30144080-30151841 GCF_006386435.1 Epinephelus moara | reverse complement strand
CCCTCTTTCCAACTTGCGCAGGTAGGAGGGACGGAGGTGGGAAAGAGGAGTAGCTGCGCCAGCGCGCACGGTGTGCCAAACTTACAAAATCCACCTGGCCACACCCAGTTGGCGAAGCGCAGGTGCGCTGCGCCCCCGCCTCGCCCGGTCTGCGAAACTAGAGCCCCCTGTGTTTATCTTGTCTCTATTTCCAGCTCTGGGTCTCCATCTAATTTCTCTCTGCAGGTCTCTCAATCTTTATACTTGCTTTTTTCTCCATTTTATCTTTTTCAATTATTCCAGTTTCTTCCTCATCTACCTCACCAATACTGCTTTTGTCCTTTTTTTGTCTCTTTATTCCTTTTTTCGTTATTTTCTTCTTCTTCCTTGTCCCTCTTCTTCCATATTCTTATCACCTATTTTTTCTTTTTCTCATCCTCTCATCTACAGTTTGCTATTGCTCCTCTTCATTTCACATTATTTCCTTTCAATGTTCTTCCTCCTTCCTCTTCTTTTCCCACTGTAGCTGTTTCATCTTCATTTTTTTCTTTCAATTTCCATCTTCTTCTTTCTCCCCTTTTCATCTTTGGTCAACATTTTCTTTCTTCATCTTTTCCTGTACACCTTTTCAATCTAAATGTTCTCTCCCTTTTTCTTTCCATTTTCTCCCTGTCATCTGTCTTCCTTTCCTGCCCCTTCCAGTTTATTCCCCTCTCTCCCTCCTTCTCCTCTCCTGGTTACCATCTGCTCGGGGGGTCTTTGGCCTTTTAATTATGGTCTGATTTCCCAAGGCTCCAGCCATACTGTCCCCCTCTCCTCCCCCCTCTTCACTGTCACCGGTGGCCTTGGTGAACATGTTCATCTCACTGAGGTAAGAGGCTGTGAAAGGGCTGAGAAATCAATGGCCATGTCCCCACGGAGCTAAACGACTCCCCCGACTCATCTCCTTCACCCAAAGACACAGCCGTCAGGTTTAGAGAGACAGGAGTTTTATTTTATCGTGGCGAGACCCTCCCAGACATCCAGGCAGCCAGTCTGTAAAAATAGCAGTCAGAGTGAACATGGACCGTGCTAGTTTCCCTGTGGAGACCTCGGAGCTGTGTTCATTTTTCTGTTGGCTGCCAGCGATGCTGCAGTGGTGAACAGTCTGGAGTCACATGATCCCTCCTGGCTCACACTGTTGAATTTTGTCAGTGTCTTCACACTGCAGGTAAATCCAGTTTTCAATTAGAAGTTTTTCAACTCAAAGCCTCCTGTGTGTTTCCATTTCCTTAGGCTACACCAACAACTTGTGATTGATGTTTTCAAGCTGAATGCAGCTTGTTTGCAGCTTTAGTTGGATTTCTTCAGTCTTGTTGGTATGTTTTTATGTATTTCTTTTTTTTTTCTTAAATAAGTCAATCTCAAAAGGCTGTCATGCACATTTAAGAGTGGACATATTCCAATACAACTGTTTATTTCACGGCAGCAGAAATAAATAGATTAATAAAACTAGAATTACTGCCTCAAGGTTGTCTGCCTCTGTGCACTAGTCAAATTGCAGTTATAGTTTGCATCCATGTCTGTGAAAACATGGATGCTTCACACATACTCTTCCCTGTCAGCACAGAAAATCTATAAAATCAGCACAGTTTTAAGGTGAAAACTCTAGATTGGTGTCACCAATTCAGTAGCTGACCAAATGCAACCTCCTCTGTTTCTTAATTATGATGTTCAATAACGGCCAGAAAAGCATTTATGCAGAACATTGTGATGTCACAGTGAAGTTGATCTTTATGGATATAAAGTGTCATCACTTTATCGTTTTAGCCCATTTGTGACATTTTGTCATCATTAGCATGCATCAATTTTTGTGTTTTGTTAGGTCACAGTGACCTTGACCTTTGATCTTTGGCCACCAAATTATTATCAGTTTTATAGCTGAATCCAAGTGCATGTTTGTGCCATATTTCAGGGAATTTCTTCAAGGCGTTCTTGACATATCACGTTCAGGAGAATGGAACAGATGAGGTCACAGTGACTTTGGGAATTGACCTTCAACCACCAAATTCTAATCAGTTCATCACTGAGTCCAAGTCGATGTGAGGAAATTCCCTCAAGGCATTTTGAGATGACAGTCTCAGTGACCTTCACCTCTGACCACTTAATTAAGTTCAATGTTGAGTCTAAGTGGACATTTGTGCCAACTTTGAGGAAATTCCCTGAAAGCATTCTTGCAATATTACATTCACAAGAATGAAACGGACTAGGTCAAAGTGACCTTGACCTTTAACTTTTGACCACCAAATTTTAATCAGGTTGCCATTTAGACCAAGTGGACGTTTATGCCAAATTTGAAGAAATTGCCTCCAGGTGTTCTTGAGATATCGTGTTCACAAAAATGGGATATATGGACATTGACATGTTTGGACAACTTGAAAACACCAAGTTAATATCCACACAAAATGTATAAATTTTTTCCTCAGTCAGGTTAATGAAGGCAATCAGCGATCACTCTTTTCCTAAATAACATTGAATTTTAAATGTCTTGGTTAAAAATGTTTTTTTATATCCAGATTACATATAACCATTGTATCAATACCATTTATATGATCATATTTCAATATTTAGTTTGGACCGGCTTCACCTTCAAATATAAATGCTGTTAATACAAAGGTTACATGCAATAACCAAATGTAACCTAGGTTTATCTGAGACAAGCACTGATTCAGGACAGTACACCATGCGACGGAGGAAGACTCTTTGCTTTGACCCTAAAAATCCTGCTATGTTACTTTACACCTGCCTGATGTTGTTTTTCCATCTTTAAAGTAGCTAAGAACACTAACAGCTGTTGTATTTGTCTCGTTAACATCCCTTCTTAAATAAAATTGTGAGCAAATGTGGATCTGAAATTTCTGAAGGTTCAGGGACATACAGCCAAATCTAAATCACTTGGCCAGTGTTTAAACAACACAGTGCTTTTGCACTGGTAACAGCAATTAACCCTAACGATGAAACGATGCATATGCACAACCAGATTGTGTTGCTGAGAGACAATCAGAGGTTATCAGATTGGCTTGATTAGGGATACTTAATTTAGTTATCGCATATATGATTAGGGAATAAATATTGCCTGGAAAACTGTGATTTCACACCAATGATTGTCATGATTCAGTGTTGGTTTTCAACCAGAATAAGTGCTGGCTTTATAAGTTTCTGCAAACCATGGATAAGTTACATTTGTTTGTTATTATGTAGTGAATATATCGAAACAAAACATTTTAACAACTCTGTAGGTAATGTGTGGTTAGTGTTGGGCACAAATTCCACTTTGTTATGGTTTGTAAAAGATCAGGCTTCAGCTTAAAATACCTTTTACTGACACATGACCAGCAGGAAATGTAGCAATGCCTTAGTAAATAAAAACAATTGCTTTTAGTGGCCTTAACCCCACTGGAAATGCAGCAGAAAGTTATAAAAAACATCTATGTTTGGTGGCTAAAAAGCCACTGGAGAGGTAGGATTGACTCACTAATTAACAACTGGTTTTGTTGTTTGTTGGACTTGGACAGTAGTCTGCAGCATAGCAGGCATCTTGCCTAGGTGTCATGCCATCAACAGTCCCCTCCACCTCCAGATGACAAAGTCAGTTCATATACTACTTCATTTTGGAAACATTAATTATTACGTACGCAATGTACAAATGTAACATATCCATGGTTCGCAGAACTTCATATTGCCAAAAGTTTTTTTTTTTTCTTCTGGCCACTGGCCTGCGTCATTAAAGGTGTCCTGTGGAGTTTCTGTCTTCTGGTAGATGCTATGGAACAGCTTTTTTTTATGAGTGAGTCTTCCATATTCCACATCTCTGAGGTATTTTTGGTCATCTTCCTGTTCTACATTTGGTTAATGAAGCAGTACCAGTCAAAATATGTTGGTACAGTAGTGCATGTTTTTCATATGAACATCCTGTCTGATACTTTGAAGAAAAACTCAAAACTGAGCAGCACTGTTTCATAGCTTATGATTGAAAAAATAAAAAATAATGACGTGCAATTCATTCTGACAGTGCTTTTACAGTTTTATTATGATAGTGGAGAGAATCTGTATTGAAGTTATTTCAAAGTTTTGTCAGAATATAAACAGATTGAGGAGAAAAATGTCCAGATTGAAAATTGTTGACGATGGAACCAGTCTGGAATTATGTGTTTTGACATTAAAAACACTTCCTGTCATTACAACGCCAGTTGTCATGGTAACAACATGGGCACATACTGGCTGACATGTTATTCACAACTGACTCTGTCTTTTTATGTGTAGACTTTTATTATATATATTTTCTTCTGACGCAAAGAGGCCCTCAAGCGACTGGAGAGCAGGCAAGTTGGAATTAGATTTCAGCTGCTCATGTGTTTACTTTGCTGTCCCCATTAAGAAAAATGAGAGTACTAAAGAGGAGTAAATTGCCTTCTTTACCTTATTCAAACTAAAATAGCTTGCTTTAGAAGATTAGTTTCATGAATCTAAGCCAAAACGTGGATAAATTGTAAATGTAAAAAATACACACGGCCATCCGCTCTGCGACTTTTGGGAGATGCTAAATCAGGCCACAGGACAACATTTGAGTAAAGCCTCCTTCACGCATTAAATCAGGAGCGCCCTCCAGGAGTTATTTTGAATATTTGGATCTCTTTTCAAGTGCAAATTTGTGTTGGAGAAATTCAGTGTTAAGAGAGTGCAGCCTGGTGGGGCTGTGAAGCTCTGATGAAGGCTGAAATGTGTTGGCAGCTGTTTTTCTGATTTCCTCACACTTGACTTTAAACTTCCTTCCTTTATCTGTGACAAGAGGAGGTGATTTTTGGGGGGAAGCTCGACCTGAAGTCACTGAATACTTTCAGGTACACAGCCTACTTTCTTTTCTGTCCTCTTCAGGCTGGTAGATCAAAGGAACATGTTCACAACTGTGCCGACAATAGTACAAAAGTGCTGATGCTGGAGCACAGAGTATAATATACACTGCATGGCCAAAAGTATGCGGACATTCAACCCTATATGACATTGTGTAATCACTCTTATGGTTTCAGGCTGCAGGGATTTGCTTCCATTGAGACACAAAAGCAATAGTGCGGTCCAACACTGATGCAGGGTGATCAGTTCTGGCTCACAGTCAATGTTCCAGTTCATGCCAGAAGTGTTGGACGGGGTTGAGGTCAGGGCTCTGTGCAGACCAGTCAAGTTTTAACACACTCCCACGCTGGGAAAACCATTTCTTTATGGCGCTAACTCTGTCCATGCAGGAACAAACACAAACTGTTGCAAAAAGCTCTAACAACACTTTTGTCTCAAATGTTATTGATAGTTGTAGCATTAGGCTTTCCCTTTAGTCAAAGGTCAGGGGCCGAACCCAAAATCTTAACTTCACTATAAGCACTGTGTATTCAGATAGGTAGTGTTCTTCTGCAGCCCAGTCACCAGAAAAAAAGGATATCATTGTATGTTTCTGCAAACCACAAATATGTTGAATTTGCATTTCATATATCAGTGTTTCTAAAGTGAGGTATTATATGAGCTTACTTTGTCATGTGGAGATGGAGGGGATGGTGGACAGTGTGTCACCTAGGCAAGACCCCTGCCAATCTGCAGAACAAGACCAACAACAACAACAACAACAACAACAAAAATGGTTGTGTTTTAGCAACCAGTCACTGTTTTTACAGCAGCCTGTTTAGGCACCAAAAGTAGGTGTTTTGTAGCGACCCATTACTGATTTTATAGATGCTTTTTGGGCACCAAACCTGGATTTTTAATAAAGACCCGTCATTGCTTTTCCAGCAGGCATTATGCCCCCAAACCAGGGTATTTTAAAATAATCTTTTCTTAACCATTTTCTTTACCATATTGTTTTTGTGCCTAAACCTAACCACATGTCAACCACAGCATTGTTGAGACTAACCTGCAAATGTGACAAATGGTTTGCAGACGTGTACAATGCCAGCATTTTTTCTGGCAATTGGGTTGTCTCCAGTTGTTCACCAAACCCACATTTGTCCATTAAAAAAAATGTCTTTTAGTGTGCTTTACATCACTTTAGTTGACACTTTGCATTGCTCATGGTAATCTTACCGTGCATTCACACCAAAAGCGTCATGAGTGCCAGTGGTCGCTCAGGTCGCTGGCATCACGCTGCCTGGCAGCTCTGGCAGGGCTTGCAGAAGGCTGCCAAGGGGCGGGGCTTTCAAGCTGCACTGCAGAAGATCTCTTTCTTTCTTTCTTTCTTTCTTTCTTTCACTGTCCCACATTGAGAATATTCACAGTCTGCAATTGGCTGCTGCTCGCTGCTGCTTCGGCGGCGTCGCTGCTCATTTGCATAAAGTTGAGCTTCTCTCAACTTCACAGTGACGCTCTGGTCGCTGGCATCGTGCTGCTCGCTGCTGCCGACGCTCCAGACGCCCTTCGTAGCAAGCGTACATTGAAAATGAATGGCTGCCGGCCGCTTGACGCTCATGACGCTTTTGGTGTGAATGCACAGTTCGGCTTGCGTGCTGCTGCTTGGTCATGAAAACTCAAGTAATGAGGCTCTTAACTAAGTGGAGATTCAGACTGAAGATAGTCCTGCCTTAAATCAACTCAAGGGGCTATGATGGTGGGGGCATGTTTATTAAGGTACAGGTGGGACAGTGAAATATGACCCCTTGCCCAGTTGGAGTAACAGATTAAAGCTTTTAAAGGCTTATCAGATGGCAAGGAGACAGGATTTTACAGCTCTGCAAAGTTATCATGGAGGTAACTCTCTGATCTTTTATCACAAAGATCACAAGGAAAACTGTAGAAATATGGCATTCACTTCAGCAATCTACCAGGGATATGCTGTCTGTTTAAATGAATGAGAGGGCTGCATTTTTCTCACACAGGGCTAAAGTTAGCCTGAATGTGAACAGCTATTTTGCTGACATTGCTTGCCTGGTAGTTTGTGAACTGGTAGTGGAGAGTTGTTTTTGTGTGTGTGCTGTGTGCTTTCTGGTCTGTGAGCCTGTACCCACTTCACAGGCAAGCTCTAGTTGCTCCTAGATCTTTCCACTTCACCACAGCAACACTTACAGTTGACCGGGTCAAAATGGCATCCTATCACAGCATCACGTTGCTTGCCAATATGTTAATGTTAATAACTGTTCACTAGTTTTCACCAAATAACAAAAAAAAGCACCTTACAATGAACAAACAGAAGGACAAAGCAACACGTAGGAGCACCATGTGTGTTAGACCAGACTGACAGTGTCTGAAGAGCTTAAATGATTGGTTAATTATTTGATTTATTAACGGACAGAATTTTAATCTGCAACTATTTCAAGTACAGATCTGATAAGAGTCTGTTTTTCAGGCTAAAATGCCAAATGTCCTGGTTCTAGCTACTAAAGTGTGAAGATTTGCTTTGAAAACTGAATTTTTTTTACTGTTGGTTGAAGAAAACATATAATTTGAAGATGTCACCTTGTGCTCTGAGAAGCCTAAACTTCTACCAGCTAGAATTCCTTTAGTGTTCACTGTTTTTAGTGTTTTTAGGTGTGGGACAGACAGAATGACTGACTGACAGAATGACACACTGACAGTTTCCGTGGTTATGTACAGCATACCATACCATGACTTAGTCATACCAAATATTAGAAAAAAACAAATATTCAGCCACAGGGGGAGCCACAGCGATCGGTCGCATTTTAGCCATTTTTAAGCATTTTTCTGTTGTTATAGCGCCACCCAGTTGCCAATTAGAGTTAAATTTCTCCAGTCACCTTGAGGCGTCCT
>NC_065527.1:30139180-30141959 GCF_006386435.1 Epinephelus moara | reverse complement strand
GCATCCTCCCATGACCCTCTACCACTGTGCCAAATTTCACATGGATTGACCAAGTCAGTGAGGAGAAAAACATGGAACAGACACACAGACACACACACACACAGAGTTTTCATCATTATATAGTAAGATAGGTGTAAGAATAAGCCATAACAGAGTTCTCAAACTCGTGAGTGTGATAAATTTTTCAACCCCACTGATGTGTGTTGTCACCAAAACATCTAAAGCCCAGTTCTGACCACAGATTTGCAACAAGACAAAACCATTTAAGAACGTGTAGAGAAAAGTTGCAGCAATGTGATGGTGACTGGTGCCGACTGATAGTGTCACCTGCAACTCCGCTGGTCAAATTACCGGCAGCTGGTTTTTGAACGTAAAGCACATCACCTGTTAGAACAGCCAACTGGCTTGTAGTGAAGTCTACTGGTTAAGTCAAAATGACAGCAGATGGCATGTTTGCTTGCTGTGAATGGTGTGCCGGTGAGGGTGGGTTGCTGCTGCTGCTCCCTGTATGTGCTTATGCCTCCCACACACACAAACAGTGTCAATGACTGATTAATTGGCGGTGGTTATGACTACAGTCCATTTGTTGCCCGTTTTCTATCTGTTTTTTAGCTGTTTCATCATTACAATTGCAACTGTAGCCAGTATCTGGCTATCACTATCCTCATTTATATTTCAAGAAGCTACAAATTATATTCAGCCATAAAGTAAGCCTGAATAGCTGGAAATCAGAACAGAAGTACAGAGAGTTGTTGCATTGAGATGATACACTGTCTCATCTAGTTGTATAGGTATGAACAGGCAGGTTTTTAGAATGCATTGCACGTAGTTGCCTGTTTCAACTTGTCTCATTGCGAATCTTTGGTCTGAATTGGGCTAACAATTGCCATTTTCTTAATGACCATGGGAGACCGTTCAATGCCCTTTCTCTTCATTTTTTTCTATGGTAGAAGATAAATCCGGTTAAATCCGCTCGATTTATTTTTGTTCCCTTTTCAACTGCATTTTAAGTAAATCCCATCAGTCATGCTACCCATCATGTGGAGCAGGAAACACCATGTGTTGTATGGTGTTCACTTTCCTGCAGAAGGAACCTCTAACCCTCAGAGGTGCAGGTGTGCTGATCTACCTGCTGATCTGCTGCCGAGCAGGTGGTGGGAAGACCGAGAGGAGGAGGAGACGTGTGGACGGACAGATGGAAAGCTGGAGAGGAGGAAGGAGGGGGGAGTTATTTTTACCTCCCTACATCACATCCAGTGGATGTTGGTCGGTAATATATTGGTGGCTGGTGGCGCTCAAACAGCCAGAGTATGACTGAGCGAGGAGGGGAGGAGGGAGGTGGCAGGCAATAGATCAAACGCACTGTGATGAGCAGCATGCTGGGCAGGCTATCTTCACCCCCCTCCTCCTCCTCCTCCATCAACAAGTCTTTCCCGGAGGTCATTTTGGGCCTGAGAAATAACAACCAGAGAGAGCAGCACGTCTGCGTCCTAATTGTCTGCCGCTGCACTCCATTGGTCAAGAAAAACGCAACTTAATCAGCTTGTCCAACTCAGAGGCTCCCTGAAGAGCTGCAGCCGGGGATATAGACAAAGCTGCAGAGGCTTTTTACAGCCTTTTCTTCAGTGACAAAAACCTGTATGCAGCAGTGTCACGTAATGTTTCTGCTGGGTGGAAAACCTTTACCTCCAGGTTGGGGGGTTTTCATTTTTGTAGATCAGCTAAAGGATGCCACACTTATGGCATGTTCTCTCTTTCAAAGCACTAGAAGTGCATCGACTAAGGAAAAACTAAATTTGTATGATTCATAGGTATCATATCAATGTTTCTAAGGTGATGTAGTATGTGAGTAGAGCAGTATATTGTCATTGGGAGACATCAGTGGCTTCTCCAGCTGTGATTGTGCCACCAAACCAGGTATTTCAAGCCAAAATGTAATCTTTTCCTAATCATAATCAAGTTTTGTGCCTAAACCTACAGCGTTGTTGAAATATAAAGTTTCAGTGTATCCACTTCATCATAATGCACAAATGTAATGTAGTTTCGCAGAAATGTGCAATGCCAGCATTTTTTTTTTTTTTTTTGGCAATCGGGTTGCAGCAACTGTTGTATATATAAGCATGAAATTCTGTCGAAACATTCATGGTCTTGAGAGGATGGATTCAGCTTACTTTGCTGATCCTTTGTTTGTTTTTTTAAATCATCAGGTCAGACCTTTAATTTCTCTAACTGTTTGCTTTATGACCAAATGTCTGCAAAACTAATGACATTTTCTTCAGCCTCAGCTGTACTTTTTGTCTGCTGCTAATCAGCAAATGTTGGTTTGCTAATGTGCCAAAGTGAGGTGGTGATAGGTGTTAGGGCTGAACGATATGAACAAAATTTCATATCTCGTTATTTATGCCAGATATCTTGATACTGATACGATACGATATGACTATGGGTTCACTGAAAACTAAGCATTCTTTATAAAAAAAAAAAAAAAACGAGTCCGAACCATTTTCTGGAAGCCCTCTTTAGTAACTGAATACACGGGAATCATGTGTAGCAATATGGTATGTTATAGCCTTTGTAATGTCTTTGTGCCACCTGGACGTCGATTGGTATGGCATTATGCTACTGAATGCATCAGCAATCCGACCTTGCTTGGGCTTGACACAGGAGGCCCCAGATGTCCCCGCCGTGTCTTATATTGCAAGGCACTGTTCATACAGTACTCGGTAGTGTTGTCACGGTACCAAAATTGGGACCCACAGTACGATACCAGTAAAAGTATCAT
>NC_065527.1:30127614-30138938 GCF_006386435.1 Epinephelus moara | reverse complement strand
TGGTTGAAATCTGTACTCACACAGCGTGCTGAATGATTTATTTTGCTCTAACAAAACTATTTTTAGTCGCAAATGTGTTGTGTGTACTAGCAAGTTGCTAGCAGCAGCACGTCTCCCTCGCTCAAGGGGATGTTTGTGATTGGCTGGCTTTGCTGTCGATCCAAGGCAAGCAGGAAATGAGGTTTGTGATTGGCTGGCCTTAGCTGTACATTTAGGGCAAGCGTAAAAAGGATGTTTGTAATTGGCTGAGCTGTACATGCAGGTCAAGCTGGGGAAACTCATGAGGAAATTATATCGTCAGTATCATTGCCTTTTGGGATATTAATATCTTGCATGTTCATATCTCGGTATAGATACGATAACGATATATCGTTCAGCCCTAATAGGTGTATTTAGAGACCTGGATACATCTTTGGAGGCAGGGCCACATTCCTTCCTACGTTGGTTGCATCTAGTGCATGAAGCCAAAAAAGCTCCATGGTATGACATAACCTGGATCTTCTGCATTGTGGTGCCCACTGAGCAGGCGCACTTGAAACTTAGGGCTGCCTTGCATGGCCAAGCACAGGCAAACGTGGATGAGCAGCTGGCTTCCAGCTTAGCCCTGTGCTTACTTTAATGTGGATAAAATGTTTTAATCTTGTGGCTCCACATGCTGAAGGCTGCCTCCTTGTATTGTAGCCTCGGCCACCAGTGTATGAACGTGTGTGTGAATAAGTGAATGTGACTCGTAGTGTAAAAAGTGCTTTGAGTGGTCAGAAGACTAGAAAGGCGCTAAACAAGTGCAGGTCCATTTACCATTTACTCTTCTTGACTTTTGTAATGCTATCAGACCAAATGCATCAAATATTGATAGTGAAATAAATGATTTCACAAGGGTTGTGATGCTTAACAAAAATGTATCGACTGATTTACAGATGTCTCTTTTCCAATGTAAGTCTATGGGAAAAAGTCTTTTGGGGCCCTTTGGTATCACTTGATGTAACCAGGCAGTGAAAGTCCACTTTTGTCCACTATATAGAAATGGCTCCAAATTCCAGCACTGTTCCTGGGGGCTTGGATGGTGAACATGATAAATAATCTACCTCCTAAATGTCAGCATTTTATAATATTATATAACATAGCATTTTGACTTCAGCATTTACCTCAAAGCACCACTGTGCCAAAGTAATGCAGGAGTTAGAGCATTTGGGTACAACTACAGCAAAGAAAATGTTTAATCCTTCCAGGAAATAAAATAGATTTTTGATGTAAAAAGGGTTGAAATAAACAAACCAATCTTGCAGACTTTTCGCTAGTTTTATTAAAACATGATTTTAAGCTCAAACAGACCAACTTACATTACATTAAGAGTTTTTGCAGCAAAAGCAGGATTTGACTCTGATTATTTAGCATCCTATTATCATGTCTCTCATAACACAGTCATGTATTGGTTCTGATGACTGTTGTGTCTGTCCTCACAGAGACGTTTGGACCTCAGAAATATAGAGACAAGAGCAGACATGAACAAAGTGGAGTCTGACCTACAATTTGTGTAACAGTAAGAGCTCAGGGTGACTCTGATTTGTCAACATGACGTCTCAAACCTTCATTTTAGACGTCTCACTGATGCCTGTGGCACCACACTGCAGGCACACACACACACACACACACACACACACACACACCCCACAGAACAAGCAGCAAATAAAAGGATCTTCAGCCTCAAACCAATTTTCCAGCGGGCGAGGATTCTTTTTAAACCAGGTCGTCACGACAACGAGCCTGCACCGCCAGCAGCCGCTGGGTCACTGGCCAATCACACGACATTGATTATCTGTCAGCATCCTGCCTCTGAGCCCCTACGCTCAAACACGCACACACACACAGACACACAGACACACAGACACACACACCAGTGACTTAGAGCCTATTGAGCAGAGATGCTCTTCAGTCACTTCAGCAGGTGTGTGTGTGTGTGTGTGTGTGTGTGTGTGTGTGTTTGTGTCCAGAGGCAGCTGATTGACGAGACGTTACACAGCAGAAAGTGACTAGGTGTGTGTGTGTGTGTGTGTGTGTGTGTGTGTGACAGATTTAAAGGACGAGGGAGTTTGGAGCTGAGTCACCTCATTAAGGCCGCGGTTGATGTTTATCGCCTGATGTCGAATGAAAAATGTTTCTCTCAAAGGTCAACGATTCAGAAATTCAGCGTGCTGTTTTTACTGAGTGAACTTTATGGTAAAGTCCGAACTTTTCATTCCATCACAAGCTCAGTTTAATTATTGGAGAGGAAACAATGACAGTTACTGACATTTTCAAGGCGTTTGTTGACATGAGTCATCCTCTGCTCATTTGTTATTCGTTTAATTTCTGTGGTGAGGACGCAAAACTGTGGAGTGATTAACAATTTTCCATCCATAATTTATATATTATTTCCATCATGCAACATATCGAGATGTGACTGCTGTAGAATACAGTTGAGAGCTACAGAAAAAAGTACTAGTAAGTGAACCTCAGTTTTAGAATATTGTGCCACAGACAGAAACTTAAATTGCCAGTTTATTATTCTATATTGGTATGTTTGTAATTTAGTAAATTTAATAAACGTGATAAATAATAGCAAAGAAATAATCTGAAATAAAATAATATTAAATTTAGTCTTATTAGATGTTTAAAAATGTACATGCTAATTAAATTAATTAATTGTCTCTAAAAATAATTGAGTATGCAAAAGCATTTATGTAATTATATTTCTTATTATTAATGTATCACTGTTAATCATTAATATATTAGTACATATCACAGCTTCTTTGAGCATTTTATCATTTATTTATTTACAGTTGCATAGTATGATTATTTAGATTTTTAATCATCTATTTCTTTTTTATTTTACTTTTGTGTGTTTAAAAGTTCTAAAAGAAATACCCACTAAATTCCTATTTAAACTGCTGATTTTGTCTGTTCAAAAATAAAATGAAAACAAAGATGCTTGATTTATGACAGGGACTTAAAAGCAAAAAAATATTCAGATTTTTTAAACCCATAACCAGTTAAAATTTCTCTGACATAGGTTAAAACATTTTTTTTTTTTTTAAATAAATAAATAAAAATTGTGTTTTTCAGCCACATCTCTGTTTTTTCCTTGGTGGATGAACTTCGCTCAAAAATTATAAATATTAAGTATTTTTATAATAAAATCAATTCCCAAAATTTACATTGATTAAAAATTCATTTATTCATTAATCCGTCACGTTCAGTCCTACATATTTTACAACTTGATTGTGATTTTCCTGAAATGAGCTCACTCTCTGAACTGCAGATCACAGGTTGTGGAACATGAAGTTTCTCCATCACAAAGTGACTACAGCTGGTTAAACTTGGTCATGGAGGAAGTGGGAAAGAAATTAAAACTTTTCCTCATGAGTTGGAAAAGTAAAAGAATCCAAACTCCAAAACTCTTCCTTTTCCAAGACGCTATTTTCAGCTGCAGCCTGTGACTGACACGTAATCCTCTCGTGGTGGATTTTTTTGAGGATGAAGCGCCTGATTATTTGCATTTTAAGACCCTGTGTCCATCGCGCCTGCGGATTGTGTGTACATGTTAGAAATACTAGAGGGATTTCTGACTTTCTCCTGTTGAGATGGATCCAGTCTGCGATTCTGAAGTTGTTCGGATGGGTGTTAAGTTGTTTAAACTGATTATAAGCATTATGATGTTCCTCTTTAATATGAGATGTGTATTTAAAATTGTCAGAAAGACTCGGTTGGGGAGATCGTCCCTGCTCTGCATGATGCAAACTGTACTTTTTGAGGTTTTGGGTTTTTGGAAGTGTGTTTCTCAGCTGAGTCTAAACTTTTTGGATTGTTGACAGAATGAGGTCAGACAACTGAAATGACTATAAATATTTCATATATTTTATTCTGAGGTTAACGTGATTCAACATGGACTTCCAGTTCAGGTTCTGAATTTATTAAAAACCTGAAGGGAGATTTGTTTGTGACAGACAAAATTCAGAGAGGTTAATGATTTTCACATCATCTGAATACTCTGCATCTTCCAGTGCTTCATTGAAGCCATCATGATGTTTACACTGAATGAAATATTCAAAACCAACTCTGCGTGTTTTTAAGGGTGAACCATTCAATCACACGGAAATGTTCTACTGCGACATTTTTGACACATTTCCAGAAATACGGCCTGACAGATTTAGTATCTTTGGAAACTCCACTGGAACATTACTAGCAAAACACTGCACTGCAAAATCTGTCCACATCATCAAGTCATTTCTGTCTGCATTTGGATCTCAACAAAACAGAATGAATCTGACAATGCACTGAGAATATTCTCAGTGCATTGTCAGATTCATTCTGTTTAAGCCTTTTTTAATGGAAATCAACTTGTTTCAGGTGAGGCATTTATGTCTCTTTAATTAGAAAAAAAAGAAATGTGTTGATTGCTGAACTATGAAAAATTAAAAATTGAAATATTAACATAATAACAAGTTTATTTGCTTTTGAAGCAGGTTGAACTAATCTTGGTGCACTGGCACATTAATTTTAACTGAAAATAAAAACAGAAAAAAAGGCTGTGAAGAGTCATAGGTAAAAACAACCCGGTTAAAGGATTATTTTCTAGTGTGGCTTTAAACAAATCTTGGGCAGACTATATGGTTTGTACTTGTCGATGAACCACTGAGTCTGGCAGCGTTAAAGAGGTTAATACTCTCAGACACTATTTAAATGTTTACATCCAGGTTTGATTGCATTATGATGCAAAGACTGCAAGCTGCTTGTAATACATATGTGGTGACCGAAAGGAAGATCAGTTTACAGTGATAGTGAGCTTTCTGTAAATGTTTTGTTCAGAGTGGTTACATCTGTAACAGGAAACCGATGGAATTGGGAGCCGGCGATGTTTTTATTCCCACAGCTGGGGAAATCACAAGTTGGCACCATTTTGGTATTCCTCTGTTTACCTACAGCAGCTGACGAGGGCGTGTCGTGAGCCTGAGCCGGTGTTCGCGCTGTAGTAGTAGGTATATATAGGGCTAGTACATCTTTTTCCTCACTAATAATAGCCTACTGGTTCTCTGTTGGAAACAGCCGATGAAGTTTTCGTTAGCCGTTGCTATCCTGCGCACCTGCACGGCGTGGTGATGAACTGTCTTATTGATTTCTGTTGCCGTGCTGTCTTGCGGGCCTGCACGGCGGAGTGATACTGGCCAGAAAATAGTCCCAATTGATAGCAAGGTCTGACGTAATGCGGGGATGTTTTAAAATTATTGAAATAGTCTAACAAAACACATGCATACTTTTTTGTAGCTTAAAACCTTTTGGTTACTTGTCCCCCGTACATCTTCAGAACTACTTTTTCTCCGGTAAGCTACGGGCGATTTCTCAGAGCAGGAGGCTCATTGAGAGTAGTGACACCGTCACATCAGAGCTACACATGGTCAGCGTTTCACACAACTTCATGTCCAAAAACCTGAACTATCACTTTAAAACTTATTTATTCAGGATGGCCTTTAATACCCAGTAGTGTGGCAATACTTTTATTCTTTTATTCTTTTTTATTCTTTTATTCTGTGTTTTAATTGTATGTTATATTCTGTAAAGCACTTTGGTTCACCTGTGGGTTGTTGTAAAGGGCTATATAAATAAAGTACATTTACATTTACATAGGTTCAAGTTATCATCTTTAAGATTTTTAACCCAAGAGCAGCCGGTGTGTCTGTTTCAGTGCAGCCAAACAAACTCACAATGTTTTAAAAATGTCAGCCATCAGAGGAGGTTGAGGTCTAGTTTTGTTTTGATTTGTAGACGCATTATTGATAAAAGACTGTTGTGAGCGATGACCTCTGTGACAAATCCATTGTGTGTTCTAGGGCTGCTTCCATCCAAGGTTCCCACAAACAAGTGAGATTCAAGATGATTTTTAATGCACTCAAACTTAAATTTAAGACCAATTTTACAATCACAAAACAAATGAAGAAAAAATGTAGCAACGTCAATAACTTAGGGTTAGGAAAAGATTTGCCAAAATGTTTATTGTATGACTTTTTGGATTATGGCATTTGGGAAATCATTTAAAAGAAAAAAAAAATACCAGTTATTTTACAATGCGATGTCAGACGAAAAAAAGAAAAAGAAAAAAGAAGAAGAAGAATTAAATAAATCCTAAAAGCCTACTTCTTATGTGTTAGCATTTCATTTTTAAGACTTTAAAATATTGATGTAATGCATTTTAATATCAATTAAGTGCTTATTTTTAGATTAATAAATGTGATGCCTTTTAAGACTTATTAAGAATCTGCAGGAACCATGTGCTTAACAATAAAAGTCCCCATGTTTTGACTGGCTAAATAATGGTGGACCCCGCCAATAACAATGAAAAAACAAATACATGGAAAGGTAATCACAGAATGTTAATCCATTTAATGGATTTTGATGATTATAAGTCTGTTTTTTTTTTCTTTTATTAAGTTATTTTGAATGTAACCAGTTATTGAAATCAACTTGGACAAGTTGTGAGAAGTCTTTACAATTATGGTCAATTTCTTAAACCACCAAGAAACTGTCATCCAGTATTAAGAGTTAAGACCCAGAACTCATAGGGCTCATCACTGCTTAAATTTGGGCTTATATCCAGATTTTACAGGGTTAACAACATTTGTAGCCTACTCACAATAATTTTCATAAACAAGACACATACACAATGTCTCACTTATCTGCAGTAACAGGAGTAAATGTAAGTCATTAGAGCAGCTGGCTGTCACCTGTGTTTTGAATGACTTCTCTGATAATCCAGTGATTTATTTTGGTGGACATGCTGATAGAAATGTCTGACTGACTGTTGTTAAAACATATAAATTTAAATGATTTGAATGCATCAGGATGAATCAACACAAAACTGTCTGCTGTTGCTCTGAACTGAACTGCATACCTGAGCTAATTTTCAGTAGCTTCTGCCGATCGGGGGGAACTGATTCGTGCTGATAGCGGCGTATGCTGAGGCCGTAATGCAAATGCAGTTGGCTGCAGGGGCGAATCACACGGTTACTGTTTGTTCTGGCGTCTACAGAGACGCCAGAGAAAACACAAGAGTTCCCCCTGCACAGACAGAAAGCAGCGAGGTACATAAATACACAAACAGTTTTAGTTTGTCGTCTGCAGCAACAGCTGCTCTCTGGGTTTTTTAGCGACTGTGGCGAGGACGTGTTGTGATCGTGTGGAAGGCGTAGTCGAGGTGTGGTGCTGATAGGGAGCTGATGTGGCGTCTGAATTCCCACTGGGTGGCTCGAGCTATAAATGTCTCCGCTTACAGCGCTGTCAGACGTTCTGGGTTAAAGCCTCCAGCAGACAGCACAGACCTGCTGCTGCTGCTGAACACTGTTGATTTGTGCAACACATTGAAATGTAAACTGTGCTGGATACAGTACTTTCATTTTTATATCCTGCCCCATGGTTTTTGGAGCAATGCCATTGTTCCAGTGGCTCATAATTCTGGAGCCCCAGTACTCCAAAAAATGTCCCGTTGGACTGAAGCCCATCTGTCAGACAGTCTGGTATCCCGAAAACAAACATGCATTGCTTTAAAAGGCCAATCCTTACATTCCCTTTGATTAGTTTTCCCTGACATTCATACCCCAACCCGAAACAATCTTGTTCCTCACTCCCAAACCTAACCTACCCAACCAACAAAGGCAACAAATACTGGCCAGTCAGTGGAAGAGTGATGCAGGTCATGCCTTCGCCATAGTATGTATATATATATATATATATATATATTTAGGGATATATATCTCCTTAAACACATTTCTGACATAAAGTGTAAGTATTTTGCCATGACTTTAGCCCTGGATTTTAGCCCCTTGAGCCCTGGCCGTGGTCCAGTTCAAAATTACATGTTAAAATGAAAAAACAATACACCTAGACACAGTCACGCTGCGGAAAGGAGCCGCTCTCTCTGGAGCTATACCCACTAATCAACTCCTTTTTGCTCGATTTATCACAATGCTGTCCTCTTCAACTCTGGTTGGGGATGTAACTTATGTCCCTGTGTTACTATTGGAGGTTGCAAAGCTATCAGCCACTATTGGAGCCAAGATCTGCCGTTAAGGATAGTTTGTAAAACATTTTATTGGGGCTGATTACCAAAAGGAGAATTTTGTCATTGCGGCGGAAACTGTTCTGTTCTGAAAAACACAATATTAACTTCAATTTCAATCAGTACTGCTCTGAAATCTATGATTCTGACATTGTAACACATAAATACTGAAAAACGTTTAAATACATTTAAGGCTTGTTTCATACAGACATGGCTGTTTCTCAAACAAATTGATGTCTGAATTCTCTCTTTTCTCCATCGAAAACAGCCATCTCGACTATAGTGCTAGTTAGCTGCTAATTCAACCATGCTTTTATACTAACATTACAGTGGTCACAGAAAATGAGCCAAACAAAGTTGTCACTTATCTCATGATAGCAATATTCTTTGCTATCCTGTGACGAGTGTTCAATGAAGCTGGTTGGTCGTTAGCTATATAGCTTGCTAAATCCACCATGGCTCTGTCAGTTGGTTTGTACCTATTTCAAAAGAGCATCGGCCAATGGGGAAAAACCAACACTTTAGTAATCACTCATTCCAACTAATGGTGAAACTTCATCACTCACTTGCAGACAGACTTTTCTGTTTATTGGGCTGGCGTCACCTCTGTAGTTCAGCCAAAAAAGTAGGCCTGCAACATTGAGAGGTTATTTTTCAGAATGTAAATACAATGAATAACAAGTGCTTGAAAAATAGTCACCATAATTTGTCACAAAACAGTATGATATACGTAATGAAAATCTGAAGGATACTAACTTGAGCTCTGCTGATTAGAATGTGTCCGGTTTGTTTTGTCACAGTAAGTATGTGGTAAGCAAGATTTTTAGGAGAGTTTCTGTGAGAACTGTTACGCTTTATTAATGTGTTTGCAAATTGTACTTATTTCGTATTCACCACAGCAACAGACCTGTAAAGCAACTTGCACTCTCTCCTACATCACAAAATGTACTACAATGAAATACCTTCTATTTACTGACCTCACGAAAAATGGCTGTAAATCCCACCTTTGTGCAACACTCAAAGTGTGTCAGTTCAGCATTAAATTTTATCCTGTGACATGTCTGACAACCTCTCCTGATGGTATAAATATAAACTATAAATTAAGTTTGACTGAACCAGTGAGATTCTTACTGCCTCCACAGTAGAGTTTTTTGGTCTGACAATTGCTGCTAACACTGCTTTGTGTGTTTGTGTGTAAAGCTCTGTCCCTTTGTAGTATTTGGTCAGTGTCGGTGCAGCTTCTCCCCCTTTGGGTCAGAGTCAAAGCTCCAGATGCGTCTGTCATCATGGTTGCATCACGAGCAGCATTAACAACAAAGAGATCGCTGTGGTGATGAGTTTTTTGTCTTTTTTTCTGCGACCAATTCGGGTTTGAAGGACTCAGAGTCACGTGGCGTATTGGCTCGCCGGTCTTTGGTTTCTTCTGTGAGAACTCTGGGTCTAATTTACAGACGCTGGCAGATCACCTCGGGGAGGGTTTCTCCTTTTTTTCAGGGCTGGACAATTCTTTGAAGTACTCCATATTGGCATATCATAAATATACATAAGACTGCATGTTTGGAGAGCAGGAGGCCTGGTGTGCTTGAGTGTGTGTATGTGAATGAATGCAAGTGAATTTTATGAGTTCATGATAAGAGTGTCAATGTGAAAGTGTGTGTGACCGTGAATGTTTCATCTTCATTTAAAAAGCGCTGCTGAAATCATTCTGTGGCAGAACGGCGGAAGCTTTTATCTCGACTCTTTGATCTCTTTTTAATTAATTAAAGAAAAAAAACACATCTCTAAATTGATTAGATATCGTCAGGGGTCATGGAAAGCTCAGAATAGCTCATCATCCCAAAACTAATTGTGTGTCGCTTCCGCAGTAAAGAAAATTACCCTCGAAGAAAAATGGGAAAAGGTAACCAAGCATACGGCACAGTAGAGCAGGAGATCGGCGAACAAAAGACGAAGAAGGGAGGGAAGTTTGGCAGGGAGACAGCGATGACTGACAATATTTAAATTACAGCAATCCATCCTATCTTGACTGGTAATGTGTCTCATACAGGTGACATACTGTACGCATCACCCAAGGGCGAGATCTGCATAGGTGTCCAAAATAATTGGAATTAATTTCAACTTGCCGCCCTCTCCCTCGGCCCACTCACCTGACCTCAGCTGACCTCATCCGCCTCCATGCGATCTGGAGATAATGAAAAAGTATATGGTGTGCACGAAGCCCCTGAAATCAGATTCAAAGGCCCCCCTTTAAGGATTTAAGGCTACAGGCTGCCGTTGTTCTGCATGATCATAAATATTTAAAGGCGGCGGGGATCGACACAGGCTGACGTTCGCCTCGACAAGGTCATGGTGAGAGAGGAGGAGGTTTGATTACTGAAGAGTAGTATTATTGTTTGGAGGGCCATGAATCTTCAGGGGAAATGACTGCTGATCCTGGATCACAGAGAGAAATAAAACAGCCACTTCAATTTCATTTATGTGAAAAAAAATTATACTGTATACAGATGGCAAATGGTTTCCCCTGAAACACATTGTAAAGCCAGTCATTGCATCAATGCACTGATTAGGCTATAAGTTACAGTAGATTGCATCAGTCAGCTAATTGAAATAATCACTCTGGATTCAGCAGCAATCACTTTGAAATACTTTAGGTTGAAATAATGATTATTTAGTTCCCTAGCTACGACTCATTTTTAACATTTTTGCTGGTCTTTAAATATGGCCATTTGTCAGAGTGAAAAACAGTTTTAACCTTTAATGCAGGTTTTGTCTCAGCAAGTTTGTTGTAGCCTATCAAACATCTGAGAACAGTTAGCTTGGTATTTTCTCCCTTTTTTTTAAAGCCGCTACAAGGAACTTTTAACTGGATATGCAAAAGTCTCTCGTTTCTGCTGATATATGTGCGTGACCAACAACAGCAAATGAGACCATCGGTGTGAAGATAAGCTATTTCTATATAGTGTATATCCATACCTTTAGGAAACTGTCTCCGGGTCTGCCCCAGGTCGCTTCCAGGACGAAACTATTTACGGCACTCAGACGGCACACGTCATCTTACCCAGCTGCTTACATTTATAGTGACTCTTAGAAATAGTCGCTATTCCTCCTCCTTGACCCGACGTCTGCGGGGAGTTAAAATAGCAGCAATCATCGGGTAAAAGTTCTGTGAAAGCACTGGACTCACCAACAGTCAGCCACGTCTCAGTCACACAGAGAAAATCCAATCCTCAGGAAGTCA